>NW_027069553.1:1406012-1563271 GCF_002906115.3 Quercus suber | reverse complement strand
GATCACTTCCACGCCGACGCCGACGCCAATTTCTCTCCAGCAATGGTTTTTCTGTTTTTTTTTTTTGGGCTGTGTTTTGATGGGTTCGGTTCCGACGGAGGTGGGTGGGTTCGGATGGGCTAGGCAATGACGATGACGGCGATGAAGATGGTGGGTTTGGAGTCTGGGTTGACTTGGATTATAAAGGTTTTGGGTTTGGAAGTGGGTGTGGGTGAGGGTGTGGAGGCAGTGGGTTTGTCGGGATTTGTGGTTGAGGTGGTGGCTGTGGTGGTGGTGGGGCTTCCGATTTGGTTTTGGTGGGCTATGGGTTGTGGGTCAAGGTTTTGGGTCAGCGGCATTGTGGGTCGAGGTTGTTGATTTCCGATTGTGGGTCAAGGTTTTGGTGGGCTATGAGTTTGTTTGTTGATTTCCGATTTGTTGTTTGTTCCGATTTGTTGTTGTTGATCAGGGAGTTCCGATGCAGTTGTTTGTTATTTGGTTGATCAGGGAGTTCCCATGGGTTTCTGCTATTTTGTTGTTGTTGTTGTTGTTGTTGTTGTAGTTGTTGTTGTTCTGATTTGTTCCGATGGATTGTGGCTGCCACGGCGGCGGCGGCGGCGACGGCGGCGGCGGCAGTGTGTGGTTGTTGTGGTTGTTATTTATTGGGTGAGATATATTATTTTATTAGGTTGTTTATATTATTTTAATGTGTAAGAAATATTATTTTAATATATAGAATTGTAGTATAAAACATCTGATAAATGGAATGTTGTAAAATAATGTGGTAAAATAATAAAGTAGGGTTTTAGTGTGGCAAAATGGCATAATTTTTGCCACATCTGATGCGGATGCTCTAATAGACTGATAATATGGTGGATTAAATCTTAAATCTCCAAATTTACATCACCCTCTAAATTAATAAACTTATCATTAGGTACCTTCACAAGAGAGCAGGTATTCCGTATGTTCAATTATTCAATTCGCCTGTCCGTCTCACTAAGATGTTATTTCCCAAAATTTTTTCAAAGGGTAGGTGATATTTGCCCAAGACACTTTTTTCTAAGTTCACTACATGTCTAAATTCTAATCGGTCCGTTCTTATGATCTACCCGCCATTTTTTATTATATACAAAATCCAATTTTAGGTGAAATTGAGATGCTACAGTTTCTGTAATCTCAACCATTGATCATTCATTGATAATTCAATATCTAATCTCATTTAATCCAAGGGGATCATTTGATAATTAATATGATAATAATGCGAAAGCTGATCTGATCAAACGGTTTTCGTTATGTGGTCGTCTTACGTTATAAGGTGGACCCGTTTATTCTAAAAATAGTCGTACTAAATGGATTGCATAATCTAAGGTAGCAGTTGTTCGTATGTCCCACACTTTTTCTTTTTCTTTTTTCCTGCTTAGGTTTGGATAATGACGTAATGTGGTCCTAAATTTTTATGAAAACTGGCCGCTAAACATGTGACCCAAAAAGGTGGGTCCAACTGATTATAACGTGGTGAAACGCTAGTGGCCAGTGTTTAGCATGCGAAAAACTATCTTATGATTCGGTATTATAAGAGTTCTTTCAACATTTTGCTTACATTTTGCTTATGGGTATGCTTACGATTTGTGCATAAGTTGACACAATATGCTTAGTATCCATAGTGGACATATGGGAAAGTACAAAAATCTAATAAGAACATTAGCATATGATGTGCTAAAAAAATGGTAATTTAATACATCAAAAAATTACTTTTGCTACTTCAGGAGCATTTGCATAAATATATGCAAAAATTCTAATCTATTTTAGCATAAGAATTTAATTTTTCTATTTTACATAACCATTTTCAAAAACACATAATCAAATTATTTATTAGACAATCTATTTTATTTAAATAATCATTTTTAATTCTTTTTTTGTCTTCTTTTTTTTCGTTAATTTCCTTTATATTCTATCATCTCTCTCCTCTCAAGTCTCTCCCATTCAACTCTCTCTATTTCAATGTCTCTGAGATCTCAGGTCTCTCACATCTCGCTTTATCTCACACACATAAACATCTTTCTCTCTATCTCTCTCTCTCAAACCCCTCAGGGTATCCACAACAGAAATAGGTTGCGCACAGTCAAGATTTATAATGAAGAGTCAATGTCAAGATGCAAGGGCCATAAGAACCTCATAAAAGAAGCAATGATAGCTTGCAACGCCTTCCCCGCTAGCCATCCTAGCAACACTATGGCCTTAAAGAATATTGGCATCATCCTTAGTGACTTTGGTCATGGAGAGGCCGAGGACCCATATCATCAAAATGAGCAAGACCTCAAGGTCTCTCTCATCATCTATCTCCTCACAATTAGGGGTATACATGATGCAGTTCAAAGTGGTTTTAGGCCATATTTAGTATTGCACTATGTGGAGCAATTTGCGTAAAACCCTAACCACACCTCACTTGTGGGCTATAAAATTGATTGTAATCAGTCTTATTTAATATCTTTTTATTAAAAGTGAATTTTGACAAATTTATTATTGAATTATATTTTTTTTTAATATCTTTCATACTTGCAAAATTTTTTAAAAATTAAAAATTAATAGTTGTATTATAAATAAATTGTTGCAAGTTTTTGTAGGTTAAAATTATACATAAAATATAAACCTATAGATCATATAGTAAATAATATTCGATTAACACAAAATTTGACATGTGTATTGAAAGCATAAAGAATATGCAAATCAAATTTTTAGATTTTCAAAATATGCAGTATTGTTTATTTTATTGAGTAAGGTTGTAATTTTAGACTACAACCAATTTTGTGGCTAACCTTTGTTTGAAAAAAAATTGCAAATGAACTACTATAATATGCTACTAGTAGCAGTTATTGTAGCTCAAATGTTAAAAATTAAAAAACAATTCACACACACACACTCTCTCTCTCTCTCTCTTCTCTCTCTCTCTCTCTCTCTCTCCTCTCTCTCTCTCTCTCTCCCACGAACAAATCCTTCAACCTCTTATAGCTCATCGCCATCACCACAATGGCAATGGTTTCCTTTTCTCTTGGTCTTTAGATCGGATTGCGGTTTGGTCCTTATGTTTAGTGGGTTTAAGCGATACTAGTCCTTGTTTCGAGCTGTGGGTTTACTATGGGCCACAATGGAGTTTAATCTGGGTTTTCAATTGCTCTAAGTTGTGGGTTCTTTTTTTTTTTTTTTTTTGGGCATTGTTGGTGATTTTTTTTAAGGTTATTTTAATGGGTTGGTATGTTAAAACAAGAGATGGGATGTAGGGTGTATTGTTAAATGGTGTGTTAGAGCACTCACATTAATCAATGTATAATAGCTTAATAATTAGATTTTGCATATCTAACCCTAAAATCACCTACATCAATTTATGTAAACTTGTGTAAGATAAGATGTGAGAGTTACAGTAATCATATAAATATACACTGTTACTATTATTGTTCAAATGAATATTTTATTATTATATTATTATTTCATCTCTCTCCCTCTCCTTCTCGCCCTCTTCTTCACCCTCACGGTCTCATAAACAAATTCACCCACCATCATCCAACCACCACTGCAACCTAGCACCACACAACCACCACCACCACAACCTAAAACAAAATTTAATCATTCAATCACAAAACCTGATTGATCCATCAATTGGAAAATACCCTAAATCAAACACAACGACAACTCAATCTCACCAATCCATACCCAAAATCAAATCCAATTGGAAGCACAAAAAACCATACAACAGACATCCAAAATTAAACCCATCAATGAAAATTTGGAGATATTGGTAGCACTGTGAGTATGGTTTGTACTAAAAACCACTCTAACCACAAGATCGCACCTAAACTGACCTCAAAATAAGGTCACTGCACCACCAACCGTGATGGAGGTGCAAACACCGCACCCACCTATAAGTGCGATGCGGTTTGCAGTTTGATTTTTTAGAAAACTGCAAAAAAAAAAAAAAAAAAAAAAAAAAAAATCTCCACACTGCACCTATTAATATATAAGTTTTATTTTTATTATTTAATATAATTTTTATAAATATTTAACATATATAAATAGAAATTTAGCATGTATTAAATACATTTAGTATCTGTGGGGCCCGTGGACCTGTTAGCCTCGGCCATCGGATGGTAGGCCCAAGGACAGCGCCGAGGAGGACTGACCAGCCAAGGCTAAGTCAGGCAAAACCTCTGTTGTAACCCATGCCGAGGACCTGTCTGTCCTCGGCATTCTAAGGATAACTTTCGGGAGGGGACAAGCTCAGAGCAAGCTGTCACATTCGCACTTAATGCATTCACCTAACCCCTCTGGCCGCATTAATGGGGATATAACCCCTTGGCAGGGCAACGTTGATCAGAGTGAACCACTTGAGTACTGATGAGGCCTCTGATGGAACGGACGGCCAGGAAAAAGGCAAATGGATGATCAACAGATGGAATAAGGAGATAAGTAGATGGAACTATATAAGAAAGGCAAGTAAAGAAGAAAAAAGGAGGGGGGAAAAAAAGAAAGAAGGAAAGGGTCTCCTCGGCTATGGGCCGAGGAGCATCCCCCCATTTGTAAGGAAACTCTTGGCATTTTTTTTATATAGAAAGTCCATGCATGGTGATCGACGGCCAGCACCTAAACCTTTAACCCACTCTCTATAAATTTATTGTTTGGGCTTGTTGGGCTGAAAACCCAGCAAAACTCAGGGTCAATCCAAACTGAGTCCCTACAATTGGCACTGTCTGTGGGAAGGATTAGGGTGTTGGCCGGCGCGCCAGGCGAGTGTTTCGGGTTTTCGTTTTACAGTAGGTTGAAAAAAAAAAAAAAACAACAACAACAGCAAAAAAAAAAAAATATATATATATATATATATATATAAGATTGACAGTAAAAAAAAAAGAGAGAAAAAGAAAAGAAAGATCTTGATTTTATTATTTCATGAATAGAAAAGGTACAAGTTACAATCAGAGGCTCAGGTAGGTGTGTTTTACATACAAATTTACAAGCTAATACCACCAGCTATTCTACAATCAGAGGCCCAGGTGGGGCCGCCCTAAGAAAAAACTGGCCGGTGGGAGGTGTCAAGCCGTCCCTTTATTGGTATAAAGAGAATGGGAGAGCTTGACAGGAGGCAGAGAAGGGGAAGGGAAATCATGCTTCCGGGCCACCAGCAACTCCCTTCTCGGCCGGGCGGAGCTGGACAAAGAGAGGAGCAGAAGCAGGGGCTCTAGGATACCTTCCCCCATGATGTTCCCTCGATTCTCTCCGATCCTCTTGAGTGTTGGCCATTGGGACGGCAACACTCAAGCACCGCCCATGAGGTGAGTTCGCACATCTTCCTCGTCGGTGGTGTGCTCCGGGGAAAGACGTTAGGTTCTTTAACAACACCCTTCTGGGACACCTCGAAGGGCATCATCAGGGTTANCACCGTTACTTGCTGGGATGAGGAGGACCTGCTAGCGGAATGCCTTCGGGTATATAAGACCCCTCAGTAAATGCAAAACGTCTTTCCCACAGGTGATCTGCGTGAGCCGAGGTCAGACTCTAATTACGTGCTTCGGACTGGGAATGATTTCTGAGCTGGGTCGCATCGAGGATGTGATGAGCAGCTCGGACCTGGTTATCGGTTTCGTTTAGGAAAGGTCCGACCTAAGAACGGTCTCCAAATCCGCTTTGTTAACCAGATGGGAATGACGTGTAAAGGCGTGCGGATCTGTGGCCAAAAAAGTGAAACTCTTATGGTTTGTCAACCAAATCGAATATACAGTTATAAAACTGGAGAACACTGAAACCTAAATTATCTCCTACTTTGGATGTCCTACCTGGCTCCCCTTTACTGTTGGGGTAATGAAAGCCGTTGTGCCACTCTCCTCCTGACACTATAAGAAAAATCTTGAGTCAACCCCCTGTTGGAATCAGGAAGACACTGGATGAGACGAATCCTATCGTCCCTTGTCTTTATATAATACGTCTTACCCCTCAGGTGATGAAGGTTGTAGCACCAGTTCACATCATGGTGAGTTAGTCTCAGCCCATTTTCTCATTCAAGATATCTACGCACCCTAATATCCTAAACACATTCGCGGCACACTGGGTAGGAGACAGGCGGAAATGCCTAAGATAATGAGGGTCCGCCTCATAGGGATTCTCATCCCTCCCTCTACAAAAGCGAATATTGGGATCACAACTTCACCCTCTCCTCTTAAGGTACCACTCCCTTCTTCACAGTACTTCAAACTCACATTATTGGGTATTCCATAGTCGACGATAAATTGTTTCACATCTCGTCGGACTCGACCAACTTCTTAAACTTACCCATTCCCCAAAGACAACTAAAAGTTCTAAAAGAAGAAAAGAAGGAGTAAAATCAAGAAAATTCGGGCCGCTAGAAAAAGAAGACTTACAGAAGTATGACGATACTCTTGATAGTGTACAAGTCCAACCAGATTCAAATCATATGCGTCAATAATTGTGAGCGCGAAAATGATGAAACCAGGCGATTCAAACAGGTATTTATACTCCCCCTTAGTTCCCCAAATGAACCGCTTGCTCATAAAGCAAAAGATCATGCCGTTGAAAGTGGGAAACGTGGTGCCGCCAGAATTTAATGTGGGCACCCATTAAGTCTTGAAACGCTATCAAACGCGCATCGGCAGCAAAAAGCCGCCAGCATCAACACGACCGAAGTGAGGCGACTCATCTAGAGAGCCCACAGGTGTCAAAACCCTCCTCCCCGCCCGAGGGAACGTGCAGCAGGGTTTTGAGGGGCTATTGTGGGGCCCGTGGACCTGTTAGCCTCGGCCCATCGGATGGTAGGCCCAAGGACAGCGCCGAGGAGGACTGACCAGCCAAGGCTAAGTCAGGCAAAACCTCTGTTGTAACACCACGAGGACCTGTCTGTCCTCGGCATTCTAAGGATAACTTTCGGGAGGGGACAAGCTCAGAGCAAGCTGTCACATTCGCACTTAATGCATTCACCTAACCCCTCTGGCCGCATTAATGGGGATATAACCCCTTGGCAGGGCAACGTTGATCAGAGTGAACCACTTGAGTACTGATGAGGCCTCTGATGGAACGGACGGCCAGGAAAAAGGCAAATGGATGATCAACAGATGGAATAAGGAGATAAGTAGATGGGAACTATATAAGAAAGGCAAGTAAAGAAGAAAAAAGGAGGGGGGGAAAAAAGAAAGAAGGAAAGGGTCTCCTCGCGCATGGGCCGAGAGCATCCCCCCATTTGTAAGGAAACTCTTGGCATTTTTTTTATATAGAAAGTCCATGCATGGTGATCGACGGCCAGCACCTAAACCTTTAACCCACTCTCTATAAATTTATTGTTTGGGCTTGTTGGGCTGAAAACCCAGCAAAACTCAGGGTCAATCCAAACTGAGTCCCTACAGTATCTATTTTTAATATATATGAAACTGACCAAACCGAACTGTACCGCAATGCACGATGATCAATCTATTATAGTGAGTAGGAAGTTTTTTATTGTTTGATGTGCTGAAGTAGCATTTTCGAAGTTCTAGCGTATTGAATAATCTTAATCTTCTCACGAGTTGACACATATGTAAGTGGGAAGAGGTGTGTCTCGTGAAACAAACAAACAAACAAATGGCACCTTCTACCGGCAACCATAAGCATTTGCTTCACGACGTTTCCTTTCTTCTTCTTCTTCGCTTGTTGTTGCTCTCAATTGTCACTATCAGCTTTTTCAAAAAGTCTTTGCTTGCTGGGCTCCACTAAACTCTAGGGGTTGGGTGTGACCTATTGAAATTGTGGCTCAGCCTCACCACTCTTCACAATACTTTTCATGCTCCTATTAATTCATTGCTTCTCAATCCCATGTTGCCTTCTGCACCTGATTTCATTTTCAAGCACTTGGGTGTGGAATATTACTAAAGTAACTACGTTTCTAGATTGCAGACAGGGAGAGAGAAGCTTATTAACTTTTCCACACCGCAAGGTGATTAATTATTACTATTATTCTTCTTTTTCTGTAGTAGTAATAATCTTTTTTTTTAGAAAGTAATAATCATTTAGTTATTTTTTTTATAAACAACAATACTTATTAGAACACTTGTAAAAATAATAATATTAATATTTTAAAGTGAGTATATAGGACATTATATAATTAGAATATAACTTTAAAAAAAACCTAACATTTTAATCATTTAGTTACTAGTTAGTCGTTTACTTATCGATTTATTTATTTATAGTAAGTATACTTTTGAATTTGTTCTCTTTTTGGTAGTGGGTAAACCCACCGAGCTAAACTATTCCTAGTCTTTCATTCAATGGATATACATGTTTCAAACAGGGAACGTTTTTCTTTTTCCATGGTCCCGGCCTTTGTGGTTCCTATTCTTTCTTATATTGATGATTGATGATAATGATAATTAATGGTGAAGAAAATTTGCAAATTTAATGCTAGTTGGGCGGTATTTAATGCTAGTACTTGTTTGCTTGTGCAGAAGACTTCAAGAGTTAGGACTATGCTATGGGCAACATGGAGTCTTAAAACTCCACAAGTTCCCACGTGCTCATTTATGGAAGCATCTGAATTATCTTTTTCATATTGATTCACAAATCGATATTTTTGGTTCCAATGGTTGGTTTTTGATCTGGGGCTATCATAGAAAAGTGTAAAACTCTGATTTAAATACTAAGAAAGTTGTCAAGTGGAGGACTTCCTTCAGTGTTTTGTTTTTTTCTCTCCTTGTTCTGTTTCTTTTAGGGGTTTCATCAGTGTGATTGGTATCAATGAAATCTCCAGAGAGGCAACAAAGTTCCCATGGGAAGACGATGACAAAGCAGTTGACTGGAAAACGGGATGACACGCCGCTGCATACGGCGGCGAGGGCAGGGAATTTGGAATTGGTTGTGGAGATCATCTCTAACATTGAGGAGGCAGAGTTGAAGCAATTGCTGTCCAAGCAGAACAACTCGGGTGAAACCGCCCTCTATGTTGCTGCTGAGCATGGTGACGTAGATTTGGTGAAAGAGATGATAAAGGACTACGATGTTAGTTCGGCTGCTACCAAAGCTAAAAATGGCTACGATGCATTCCATATTGCTGCCAAGCAAGGGGATTTGGGTAAGTCTCTATGAAAGTTAATTTTAGTTTAAACCTTTGCCTGTGCTATATTTTTCTCCGCATCGAATATAACCTTGTTTCAACATGTTCTAGAGAGTTGTGATAAGTTCTCTGAGCTAGTTTTGGGTAAAAGAATTTAGCTTGATTTTGTCCCATGTGATTCGGTACCTCAGTTATTATTTGCAAGATATATGAAATCTTTGTAAATTCGGTCATAGGAAATTGAAATTGAAAATACAAAACAAGAATGTGCAAATTGTACTTGAAAAATAAATAGAGAAGATCTTAAAATTCTTGCAGAAAATTGTCATGACTGCTGCTTCATAATTTTTCTTTAAATTCTTTTCTAACATGTTGTCCCAGTGATAGTCAAATACTAGCAAATGATTCTGGGAGTTGAATTATACTAAGTCATTCTGTTATAATATTGCAGCGATATTGAAGGTCCTCTTGGATGCCTTTCCTGAACTTTCAATGACTGTTGATCCATCCAACACCACTGCGTTACATACTGCTGCAGCACAAGGCCATATTCAAGTAGTAAAATTTCTCTTGGAGGAAGGTAGCAGCTTGCTTACCATAGCAAAAAGCAATGGGAAAACTGCCTTGCATTCAGCCGCAAGGCATGGGCATCTGGAGGTTCTCAGGGCCCTTTTGAGCAACGAATCTGGCATCACAACAAGAATTGATAAGAAGGGGCAGACGGCTCTACACATGGCTGTTAAAGGAATGAATTTCGATCTTGTGGATGAGCTGGTTAAGTCAGATCCTTCTTTGCTAAGCATGACTGATAGCAAGGGCAACACTGCGTTGCATATAGCAACACGGAAGGGCCGAGCACAGGTCAGAAAACTCTTTTCCTAAGTGTCTAATCTACAAAAAGTTACAGCTTTGTTTTGCTTTACTATTTTTTTCTATAAGCATGATTAGTACATATTGTGACTTAATTCCAATAGGCACTTCAATAAGAAATAAGAAATTTAGAGCAAAATAGATATTTGTTATTTTTCTAAACGAAAAATTTGTGCGCTTTGTGCCCTTTCTTACTTTGTTTGCCTTCAATTTTGAGTTGAGGACTTTCTACAGGAGCGTTTGTGTAGTTGTATCTTTGTTCGTATGCACGAGGACAAATGAGTTATTTCAAATAATTTGAATAGAATATTTAGCTCCTAAAAGGAATTGATTCTGCACTTATCTCTGAACATGTGTCTTGCTGGAATTATAAACCATCATCTGCCATCTGAACTTGTTTGTTCCAGCATTTAATTTACAGATGCAATTACTATCACACTAGATATTGCTCAATTTTTATTTTGACATCTCAAATTCGCACATCATTGACTGCCAGTTAGATTAGCTACAGAATATATAGAATTCGTAGTCTTGACAAGATATATGCTATTCTTGCAGATTGTTCGTAAGCTACTAGATCATGAGGAAGCGGAATTCAAAATGGCCATTAACAAATCTGGAGAAACTGCTCTTGACACTGCAGAGAAAACCGGGCACTCTGAGGTTGCTGCCATTCTACGAGAGCATGGAATTCAAAGTGCCAAATCCATCAAACCACCAACAGCCACGGCTAAAGAGCTGAAACAAACAGTCAGTGACATCAAACATGGGGTGCATAATCAGCTAGAGCACACAATTCAAACACGAAAGCGTGTGCAAGGCATAGCAAAGAGACTCAACAAAATGCACTCAGAAGGGCTTAACAACGCAATCAACTCCACCACAGTCGTCGCTGTCCTTATTGCCACTGTTGCCTTTGCTGCCATATTCAATGTCCCAGGCCAGTATGCTGATTCTCCGGAAAAGCTTCAACCTGGATTTTCTTCCGGGCAAGCAGAAATCGCTTTTACGACAGAGTTTTTGGTATTTATCATCTTTGATGCTATCGCCTTGTTCATATCATTGGCTGTTGTGGTTGTTCAAACTTCAGTTGTGGTGATAGAGAGAAAAGCTAAGAAACAATTGATGGCTGTTATAAACAAGCTAATGTGGTTGGCTTGTGTGATGGTTTCAGTGGCATTTCTTGCACTATCATATATTGTTGTGGGAAAAGAGAATAGGTGGTACGCCATTGGGATAACATGCGTAGGGACAGTCATTATGGTAACAACGTTGGGTACAATGTGTTACTGGATAATTATGCATCGAATCGAGGGCTCTAAATTGCGAAGGAGGTCCTCCACCATGAGCAGTAGATCACCACGATCATGGTCTATATCTGCAAGAATATCAGATTCTGAGATCCAACCCAATGAGTATAAGACAGTCTATGCCATTTGAGATCTTCTGTGCCTCTCTTCCCAGCCATTGTTTGAATCTTGCGAGTTGCACATGAATCTTTTCTCCTTCTGTATATACAGTTAAGATTCGTATGTAACGTACTCTCTGATTTTGCTAGTAAATGGCAACGGGAGCCACTGATGCAAGAGTATATTTTTTACTAGTTCATTTGGCTAAAATTTTGTTTTTCTTCCTATTTTTCCTTCAATTTCTCAATGACCAAACTAACACGACCGAGCTTATCATCTAAAATTCAATCATGTTGGGTCACTTGGAATCATGGTAAAGTGTTTATCCCATGAAATTAATAGACTACCAGCCAGGCAGCCAAGAGAATGAGATTTTATCTAAAATATTAAATTGCTCAAGTTAATAAGACATCATTTTTAAATTGTCCTTATATCATTTCGTTATTTTCCAAAGGGTAAATTCCATTAACCACCAAGACATTTTAAAACTAACCAAATTGGTCTATAAGCCCAATTTAGTTCCTAACACCATTAGCCCACCCGTTAGTGATTTCTTCCTCTCTCTCAAACTTGTCTCTTCTCTCTTTCTCTACGTGACCTTCTCCCCCCCTTAAATCTGCTACAACCAAAACACAGCCATACACAATAACAAAACCTAAAATTAAGAAACAATAAACCCAACAACAATACCACCACCATATTGGAACCCACTACATGAATCAAACAATCACCACACGGATCAACACGGTGGGAGATCGAACCGCGGAGAGAAGAATCCGAAACACGCCGAGCTCGATTTGTTCTTCTCCGAGCTCCCCGGACTTACACACCAAATCGATTCGAGCTTTGTCCAAGATGGATTTGCAGAGACGCACTTACAAATCTCAACCAAAAAAAAAAAATCATAAAAAAACCAAACTTGATACTCCAAATGACAAGTCCAAACCTCAAATTAGAGAGAGGAGGCAGATACAGATTGGAGAGAGAGACAAGAGGCAGGGAAAGAGAAAGAAGAGTTAAATGGCTAACGGAGACTAACGGGTTTAGGGATTAAGTTGGGCCTATGGACCAATTTGGTTAGTTTTAAAATGTATTGTACCTAATTGGTGTTAACCCATTGGTGTTAACCCAAACCTCATGGAATTTACCATTTTCCAAATTCAAACTCGGGCAATTACTACAAATATTTTATTAGCAAAATACCAAATAAAAAAATAAATAAAAAAATCTCAAACCTCGTATAAAACATGATCAAAATCTTTCCAAAATATTTAAAATGATTCAAATATTTTTAAAATAACTAAAATACCTTTAAATCTTTAAAATAACTAAAATACCATCAAAATATTTAAAGCAATAAAAATACCCAAAATTCTTCAAATGGCCAAAAAATACCAAAAATATTCTTAAATTCCAAAAATACCCCAAAATGATAAAAATTACCAAAATATTCTTAAAACCTTCAAAATAACTGAAACACCCAAAATCTCTAAAATTGACAAAATATTTGAAATATCCTGCAAGGCCTCTAAATTAATCGAAATAAACCTGAAACCTCCAAAATAACCTTAAAATGACCAAAATCATACTAAATCTAAAAAATAATTGAAATAGTCCTTGAATCTTTGATATGGTTGAATTTACACCCCCCCCCCCCCTCCCCCCCTCTAAAATCTCCAAATGACTAAAATACTTTTGAAGCCTCCAAAATTATTGTAATAATAATAACAAAATAAAAATACAAAACCAAGACACTTGAAATCTTTGAAATGACTAAAAAAATACCCCTAGAATATCCAAAATGTCTTTTAAAATCTCCAATTAACTAGACACTTCTACTTAAACATTGACTAAGACCTATAATCATAACTGTAGGGATGATAGGCCCAGTAGGATATATTGGTTGGGGGCTTGGTCTGAGGACACCTAGTAATCCGAGAACGATTAAACGCTACCATGGAAGTCTGCATTAGTGAATGAAAGAATGGGGTTTGGTCATAAGAGTCTAAGAAGGTGGTCCAAGGAGGATTACCTCCTTGGCTGAGTAAAGCAGAGATCCAAAAATATTGTTTGCCATCTAGGGCAATGTTCCAAAAGATTCTATTGATAAGGATACACATCATGAAGGTACAAGACAAAAGGAAACTATGAAATATTTAAGATAAAGCTGCTACCACCACATTGAATGCTCTGTAGCTAACTCTCTGACCGCATTAATGAGAAAGTGATACCTGAACAGTAATTTTCAGCCTTACAGCTACTCCCAAAGATTTCAGGAAGTTGTTGATGGGACAAGAATCAACACTAGTAATCTAGTCTACACATGGAGGGTGGAGATGAAATAAGAAAAGAGTATAAAAGAGAAAGAATACCCTGAGAGTAAGGGGGGAGAATTAAGAGAAAAATATTGTAGCAAGAGGAACGGTGTTTGTAATCATATTCAAGGAATATATACAAGAACTGATCTCCTCGGATTGTGTCAATGACGATTTTCTTTGAATCAAATTATTTTATCTTTGCTTCTTTGTCATCTGGGCCAATTATAGTTGCTGCATGATTCATTAAGGCCTAGTTTTTAAACCAATTCTCTATAAATTTATTGTGTTGGGCTCTTTGGGCCTAATTCCTTGAACCCTTTGGGCCGAGGAACCAAATCTTGCCCTTACAATAACAAAAGCCAAAAATGGTTGTCAATTTTTAAGGCCATGTAATAAATTACTTTTATTCATATCGATCCCAAATATATTTATATTGTATTATTATTATTATTATTGAAAGTAATCTTGGCTGGAGTACTTTACAAGCCAAGATACTTTGAATTATTTTCTTATTATTATTATTATTATTATTATTATTATTATTACTATTTTGTCTTGGTTAGAAATGTATATACCCTATCCCTACCCTTGGGGTCTTGAACCATAAACCCCCCTCTTCCCTATGTATAAGTACCTAGGGAGTGCCATCAGACCAAAGTTGTCTCGGAATATTGTATGTTAGAGCATTCCCATCCGAAAATGTCATCCTATCCTATTTTACCATTCCAAAAAGTTACTTTATCAATTATACCATACCATTTTACAACACACCTAACATCCCAACATTTATTTTCCTATTCTACTCATTAAAATGATATATCTACACAATAAAATATGATTTTTTTCTTTTTTGTTTTTTTCCCAATTTTCTCCTCCATACGTTTATGTATCTTCCAAACTCCTCCATTCCTTCTTCTCCTTTATCTTCCATCTTCATTTTTGTTTTTTCTTTCTTTGTGTTCTAACCCAAACTAGTAAAGCTTCTCCCTGGTTCTCACTCACTCTCAATTCCTCATCAACAACTTGTCACCGCTAGTATCAGTGGGTTTCACAAGCTCACAAGCTCCCTCAACCTCTAGCACTGCACCTCCACCATGCCCACCACACCACCACTGCCAAAAAAAAAAAAAAAAAAAAAAACCAGATCAACCCCGATCAAAACCCAAATAGTTGTTGAGCAAAACCTCGACCAAACCCACGTCGCAGCACCACCACTAGATCAACATTTCCTCCATCGCACCACAACACACAAAACCCAGCCCATCTTTACCGAGCTTGAGCAACCCACACCGGACCCACACCAGAATATGCCCACCGTGATAGAAAGATGTGATGAGAGAGAGAGAGAGAGAGAGAGAGAGGTTGTTGTGCAAGACCAGAGAAAGGAGATGAAAAACACAGAAAATAAAGAAAGAGAAAAAGTCAGATTGAATAAGAAACTATTATTTAGTTTTACAATTGTATTACAATGCAATTTTACATTTAGAATCACACTGTAGCACAATTGCAAATTTTTTTGCAATAGTCAAGTTTTGCAAGACCAGCTGTTTGGGAGTTTTAGGGCTTAAATGCTAAATACTACCAACATATGACATATGCCATTCTCTCTATGAATGCTCTATTATCTTGGTTTCTCTTATATATTCTATTTCTTTTTTTTCTTTTTTTTAAGAAAGAAAATATATTCTATTGCTTGATGCTACAAATTGATCACTATCTATCACACATCTTATTCACTAACCCAGTGATCCATATTTTGAAAATTTAATATATATGTGTGTGTGTGTGGGGAGGGGGGACACAGGCCCAAGTGTATGTTGGGCCTTGGGCCTTGTCTGAAGAGGCTCAATAGTCCAAAAATAGGTCAATAGCAAGGAAGATGTAATACTTCATACTTCACGAGAAAATTATGACTGTAGAGGCTAGGAGAGGTTGTCTGAGGAGGAATAACCCCTCAGCTAAATGCAATTAAGATCAAGATGTGCCTCTTGCCACCCAAGGTGACATTCAAGGAGGTTCCATTGATACAGACGCACATCATGAACGTACAGGGAGGATGGGAGCTAGGAAATATCTAAGGAAAAGCTACTGTCACTGCAATGAATGCTTTGCAGCTAACTTTTTGGCTACATTTATGTGGAGAAGGCTCCTAAACAGTGCTGCCTTACCTACCCCAAGTCATAGAGGGCCAAAGAGAGTGTCTGATGAGATAAGCACTCAGATAATAGCTTGGATGATCAACAAATGGAAGGCCAAGGTCATTCAAAGGGAGGTATATAATGTAAGAGACCCTTGAGGAAAATGGGATCAAAAAAGAGAGAGAAAAACATTGTTGCAATTAAGAACTGAACTTGTAATCAAACCTAAAAATCAATATATAAAAACTGATCTCCTCGAACTAAGCTAAGGACAATTTTCTATGAAGAAACTAATCTATCTACATTTTCTTGTCATCTAGACCCACTTCATTTGTTGATTAATTCATTAAAGCCCAGTTTTTCAACCTACTCTCTACAAATTCATTGTATTGGACTTTTTGGGCCTAAGTTCATTTATCATCTGAGCCAGGTACCCAAATTACGTCCTTACAATATGTATTTAATAATTTAATAATTAATATTAAAATACACAAATATTCCCTTACTCATTTTAATATTAGTACAAGCTATTTTTCCGATACTATATTTTAAGGGTGGTTTCAAATTAAACCCCACACATTGTCTCAATTTATACCATACACTCATTATGGTGATGTTGTTAAGTGGAAGATTGTAAAGTTGTTATTTACAACTATGTGTTTTTGTTGGCTTATATTTCGTGCCAAATTTGATTGTAATTTTATTCAATTTTTTATACCCTGTATTTATTGTGGGATTTCATTGTAAGGGTTGTGTGATAAAGATAGTAGTGTGAAGACTCAAGCATTTGAAGACTAAAGAAGTTTTCGTGGGTAGCTCGCGACTTAGCATCCTGCGAAATATCTCATGTGCCTTGCACATGCTAAAATGCGAAGAGTCAGGCCAGATAGAGACAGCTGTGTCTCGCGGGTAAGGTCTTTCCACGAGACACCCACGAGATATTCTATTCTGCTAGCCTGTCCAGTCTGATACACACTTTGAGGAGTGCTTCTGAGAGAAAAACCCTAGTCAAACACATTGAGAGTTAAAGATTTTTATACCCACAATTCTCTACACATTTGTTTTGGGAATTTTCCCAACTCCTACCTCTCCATTTCCATACCATTGAGAGGTTGATAGCCCAAACACTTACTACACCCTTTCAGAGTGTCAAGTGAAGTTTTGGTGCTGCTGAGAAGCATTGGAAAAGGCCAAGGTTGGCAGACGCAACATGGAGCTTGTTGCGGGATCCAAAGAGTTAAACAAGACACGGTTTCAAGAAGTCTCGTTGAAGTAGGAGCTTGGAGGGCTTAGATACATCGGATAGATTAGGCTTTGAGGGTCTCTTGATAACCTATGTATTCCAACTGATTGTCTAGTGGATTGATTACCGATTGGAGGGCGAAGGAGAGGTTTTTCGCCGAATTCTTCGATTTCCTCTTTGATAACACATCAGAGTGTTATCTTGTGTTTGCATCTTTCTTTCCTACTCTTTTACATTCCATTTTACTGCTGTGTTGCTTAGTTTATGGATTAGAGTAGCTTATTTGTTTGTCCACTCGCATTTACACTATTCCGCACTTAGTATTAAGCTAGTGTAAAATCAATCGAACCGTAACTTTAATTTGGAGTTCTTAACAGCTCTTGTGTTTTCAACACTTTTTCGAGTTTTCCAAGATGATTAAACAAAATGACATCATGTAGTTATTTCAACGCATATGGCTATAATGTATGTAAATTATTTCACTCCCAGTCACTTGGTGTCATTTTGTTTGAGTATTTTTCTATCGACAACATCATAGATGACAGCACAAAGGGAGAAAAAAGCATCATATGTAATGGGTTTATGGATTAAATTGAAAAGTTTTCTAACTGCAGAGTTTAATTTGAACTTATAAAATGTGGAATAATTTGAAACCACCCTTAAATGATAGGATTTAAAATATAATAATTACCCTTTAAAATAATAGAAAAGAGTTTATTGGATAAAGTAGGAAGCATTATACCTCATGAATGTGTTGAAAGATCATGTAGCAAATAACAACAATAACATTTTCTACTGTAGAGCAAATTGTGGGCTCAAACTAAGACAAAATAAAGAATTATTGCTCACGCGTAATAATCCAAGTGCTAATATGAGAATTTTACATTGGCACGATATTTTTGCACGCGTTCTCTATGTCGGTTCCATAAATTCTCTAGAGAATTAGCCTGAATTTTCATATGAAGCAACCCATTTTTTGTACTCATATAGGTGAAATCCAATAAGTGCGCTCCTGTAATGGATGAAAATTTACTCAAATTTCTGTTTTGACTTGGCTACCTATTTGGATTTTCTTGGTGTTAAAAGAAATTTTTTCATGTAGATTCATTCATAGATTAAGACGTTGATCCCATTCATGTTACATCAGACCTTTGTTATTGGACCACTCATCCTTAGTGGTATATATATTTTAGGTAATTGTGGATGATAGAACCTCGTTACAATACCACAAACAGGACCCAGATGCCAATTTTGCTATAGAAAAAAGTGCAGAAGAAGAGAGATTTATATGTATTCTAAAATAATTAAGGGAAATGAGAGGAATAGAGAAAGGTTTTATAGGTGTATAACCCAAGTTCATATCTTTAGCCCACCCAGAACCAGAAGGAGAAGTACTGTACTAATTTTTTTTTATAACTTGTCACATTTCCAAAGGACGCGCATATATAAAGCTTTAGAAGATGACAACTTAGTGCAGAAAAATATTTAGTCCGGAAAAATCTGCAAGAGAGTATGTTTGATTTCTTCAATCTTCACTGACATTACTCACATGCTCCACTTGCCTACTGGTCCCGGTACTGTCTTATATATCCCATAATGTTCTTTTAAATATGCAATTAATACTGCTATAATTTCTTGAATGCTTAAAATGGCAAGTGATTGATTTACACACGAGGAAGAAAAAGAAAACAAGTTTCAAGGAAATGGAAATTAAGAAAGATCCAAGAATTTGAAACCCCTTTTCCCCATTCCTGTCCGACTAGGTCTCTCCACAAGCACAAAAGAACACATACTAGGGAAATGAGAACTTTTATCAGAGCAATTGTGATTGTATTCTGATTAATTGTAACACCTCTAAATTAAATGGTTAATTTTCCAAAGGACAGAAACATTCTTTTTAGTTTGCAATTGAAAGCATGAACATGTTGAAACATATCTTGTCCGAGCCCGTGGGCATATCTATTTGAGTGGAGGTAGATATTTATACAAGAAAGATCTTAAGATCAAATAATGATAGCTAGCTCAATTTGATTTGTAAGTAGAAACCAGATGATAATGTTACGTTAACGTAACTAATTGTATAATATCAAAAGCTCTAATATCAATTATTGTGATTTGGGGTTAATGAAACTGCATGCATTCAAATAAACAAGAAATATCACAGCCATTTAAGACAATAATATTTAATGTGGTATAGCCAACTTCATGCTAATGTTCATAGATAACGTCAACCAAAGATTCATTATCACCATCGTGAATTACAAATTTACGGCACTTTATCAAACCTAGCAACACTTACAAACCTTATGAGTCACCAACATAAATTCACAATCCCAAAATCATAATACACCCAATAAACATTCATACAATAGATCACAATGATAATGGATAATATAATAGCTTACATTCTAAGAAAACGTAAAGCTGTATGAAATGTTGAACTTTAGAGTTCGGATTATAGATAACCAAGATTTACTTGGGGAAAAGAATTTCTTGTGGTATGTGCTTGTCTGTACTCCCAGTACCCTAAATAAGTATCAGTTGGTTTGTTACTGTGATTCTTCCGTAAAACCTGTCAAAAGTCAAGCAGACATGTTGGCTAAGATTAAGGTTAGGTAAAAATCAAAACGACAAGAAAAAGTACATATCAGTTTTCACCCTCCAAAAGTTTCCCAAATATATATAGAATTTTAATAATATATTTATTGTGACGACTTTTGTCTTCAAGGCGAAAGGCCACCTGTATAGATGCCTTTGAGTTTTTTTTTTTTTTTTGCTGATTGAGATGCCTTTCAGTTTGGCGACGTTTTAGTGTCACCTGGAATATTAGATAGGCTCGTTGGTGACACTCGTAATATCGGTTACAAATTGGGTAATGATTATTACGCACTAATTATTGCACATTCATTATACACAAGCTATCACGTGGTTTGAAATAATGTTTAGAAAATATAATTTTTAGTTAAAATTGAAAACACAATTTCATAACTTTAATTGAAAAACGCAATTTCACAAAGTGTGTATAGAGTGTGCAATAAAAATGTATAACAAGATTTATCGTTACAAAATTATGTGTTGTACAGTTGTTACCATAAACTAGTAGGTTGATGATAAAGTTAGAATGCATCAAATAGTTAAATTAGTAACAATGGCAATACTGTCATCACAAAATACTTTTGTCGGGGCAACCTTTTGATTAGTGTCCATTTGATAGAAAAATATTTTATGCATTAGACTTATGAGACCAATGTCTCAATGACATGTTGATCAGTTTAAAAGTTTTAGGTTATTTTGATTATATTTGAGGTTTTAAGGGTATTCGGTCATTTTAGGAATTTTGGGATATTTTGGATATTTTAGGGATATCTTGGTCATTTGGAGGGTTTGGGAGATATTTGTGTTATTATAGATGTTTAGTTAGGGGTATTTGGTCATTTTAGGAATTTTGGGATATTTTGGATATTTTATGGGTATTTTGGTTATTTTGAAAGTTTTGGAGATATTTGTGTTGTTATAGACGTTTAAGGATATTTTAGGGGTATTTAGTCATTTTAGGAATTTTGAGATATTTTGGATATTTTAGGGGTATCTTGGTCATTTTGAAGGTTTTTGGAAATATTTATGTTATTATAGACGTTTAAGGGGTATTTTGGTCAATATAAAAATTTCAAGTGTATTTTAGTAATTTTGGAGGATTTAGATATATTTTGGTAATCATATTATAGTTTTTTTTTTTTTTTTTTAAATAGAGTTCAACATATAGCGTTTGCTTCTGATGATTGCACTCTTTATCATCACATCAAGATACTAATAGATTTTTTATGTAGGCAGAGATTGAACCTCTAGATCTTTTATTCAATCATCAGAGACTTTACCAATTGACGTTTTTGGTAATTACATTATAGTGATTTATGGTAGTGTGAAACTTTCGATTTTTTATATTTAGAATCAAGCTGAGAAAATCAAAATAAACTAAAGCAGATCATGAATTACAAAAGGAAGACCATCAGGTGGAACCTCTTCAGGTCACACCTGAAAATCTCCAGCAAGTTTGCCTTTTTTGGCTAAAACATGAGCAACATTATTGCCCTTGCATTTAACATGAGTGACTTCAGCCCTTCTAAAAGCCGACATCAACACTTTGCAATCTCGAATTACCTCACCATACTGAGCTAGACTATCTTCTTCACATAACAGTTAATTAATAATGGTTTGAGCATCACCCTAAAAAAAATGGCTTCATGAATTCCAATTTCTGCTGTGCATTGGACTGCCCATCAACACGCCAATGCTTCCACTTTCTCGACAATCTGAGGCAATGGAACTTGCTATGTAAAATGTGAAATTTTTTATAATCTTACATTACCGTAAAGTTGTGTGCAAATAAATCATAAATGAATTAAGCACCATCATATCCACATTACGGTTATGTTGCTATAATGTGTCATGAAAACCAAATGCCTCCTAATTATAATACCTTTTTTTTTTATACCCTTTATTTGATGAGAATCGAATCCCCTAATTGTTAAGGATAAAAGCTATCAAAAAGTACATAAATGAAAAGGTTATAGTTTCAAGATTTATTTGGATACCGCTTATTTTGTTAAAACTGAAAATTTATTGATAAAAGTACTGTACATAAAGGTAAAAGTTAGTTAAAATAGTACAGTAAGGCTCAAAAATAGTAGCAAAAAAAAGCTAAATAGTAAAATAATTTATAATTTTCACTACTTCCCAAACGCACACTCAATTGCTTTTTCATGCATATGTAATAGAGTGTGTATAATAATAATCCCAAATGCAGTACAATGATATATTTTTGCAAAGATAAGTGTAAGGTCTCAAAGGAAGGAGGACCATGCCATGCTGCAGGAGATAATTAATGCCTATTTTGAACAAGTTGGCCCTTAGAACCCAATGTCACAATTAATTGGTTTTCTTCTGAAATTTCGTTTTTTGATTGATACCCCTCACCATCATGAGGTGGCAGAACTCATGGTGTTGCATTATTTTTTTGTCTTCTTTTTTACAGTCCATATCTTTGTTTTTTTATCAACAAAAAAAATGCAACACTATGAGTTCTCCCACCATTTTCTGCTGAAGGTGATGGTCCTGATAAATAAAGCCTGAAGCAGCCTAATATAGGGAAAAGGAGTGAAGGACCACACCACAAAAACCTAATGTCTAGGAAGACAACTAGAAAAGTATTTTTAAATTTTTTTAAAAAGTTAAATTTTCACTTGGGTTGGACTGATAGTGCTTCTTTACTAAAAAGATTGGGAAAAAATGAAGAATCATAAAGTAGCATAATAATTGGTGTCAAACTTTATTTTAGAGGTTTGGATCTTTGTCAAAACACAAAACATAGAGTAGTCGGTGGCAGGCAAGTCTTTTTAAAAGAGAACATGTTGATTACTTTATCATAGATGAGCTAATACAAAAAAAGATTAGCAGGAATTAAAACTTGAACTATAAGCTAACCAAAAACATGTCACTAATTTAATAGTAATGAACTCGAGCTATATTAGTTGCTTTTTTCATTTACACAGAAGAATACTATCGAGTATATTAACTAATGCAAGTACAATAGGAAGCCCAGAAAGATTTGGGACCGCTTGACTATAAAAACTGAACGCACAAAAAACAATTCTCCGGTGGGATCTTCGATTAAATTTACATGATATGAACTAGTCTAACAAACAGTACAGAATAAAACCATTCAAGTATCTGAACATGGATCATAGTAAATTAAAGTGAAACTCACTTTGAAAAGTTGAACAGGCCTAAACGTGTTTCCATCTTTCTCATACATCAAATGCATCTCTCTCTCTCTCTCTCTCTCCATGTCTCTTTCTTGAGATTCCTTTTCCCCCAATTACAATCAGATGCTGCAAAGGCTGAATGTTAGCGCTTGGGGTCCATTGCCATCTTCTCTGTCTCAGATTCTGTGTTGGTCCCCTATAGCACCCTTTTTGCTATTTAAAAAAAAAATCATGCAAAGTCTATCTTTTTTCTTGATTAACTCAAATTGCAGTTCTTGAATCAAACAGTGAACAAACCCCAGCTTCACTAGCAGTTGTGGAAGTAAATAGCTGCTGAGACTGTTTACAATGAGCGATTGCTCCCTCTACTGAATTTTCAATCTCTGAATTCGCACTGCCACTCCTCTTGAGAAGCTGTAAATCATAAAATCCATTTGAACTAAATGAAAAAGATGAAGAACCAGATGAAGATGTGGATGAGGATGAAGACTTTGTTGCAGAATGCCGTTGAATCACCCCAGAGAAAGACCTCCTGTGGTTATTAAAACTATCTTCAACTATATCTCTGTGAATGCTCCTCATGGAAGTGGTTGACAACTGGTATTTCTCATTGTCAATTTTGCCAAATGGGGTTTTTTTGGCTACCTTTGTGTACTTATTTAGAGAGTCCTTGCTCTTGGTGACAAATTCTGCTTCTACATTGCATGCTGCCTTGGCACAGGATTCATCTGAACAACCAGATTTGCTAAACAAAGACATGAGATATGCTCTTGAAGCCTTGAGCTTCTGACCCAGTGAGAATTGCTTGATTTGCTCGAGCTTCTTGGACCAAGACCTTTTTGGATGATCATTATCAATGAATCTTCTACTTCCAATAGACCATTCAAAGAAACATTCACCTGGGTTTAGTTGAGTACTAACTCGGCGAGACTCCGATGGTGAAATGTTGCAGGATTCAATTGGGGTACTGGTATTAGTGGAAGGTGTGGTGGAAATGGAGGTAGTGATAAAAGGAATGCTATAGTTTTCTTCGAAGGCTACTTGTGTGCGGTCAAGGGTGGTAGTGTTACAGTTTTGGAGGATTTTTTGAACCATTTGCAAGCGAGGTGGGAGGTGAAGAGGAAGCAATTTTCCCTTGTAGAAGAGCTCATCAGCAGGGGAAGTTGTGGTTTCTTTCTCATGTGAGAGTGAAGTCATTTGGAACTCAAACTCTCTGGCTTGTGGTGGAGAACTAATGGAGAAACATAGGATGCTGGAGGTAGAGCTCACTTCCATGTCAATATAGTCTTCATCTGCATGGTTACATAAAGCTTGGTTTGTGGCCATTTTATTTGAACCTCTCTCTCTCTCTCTCTCTCTCTCTCTCTCTGTAGATGCTTATGGGGAGGTGAGCTTGGTGAATGAAGAGGAGGGCAGGGTTTCCTTTAAATTGAGGATGGTGCCAATTAAGTTAGAATAATAAAATTAGAATGGCAAGGAATTGTCAGTTCCTTTTTGAGTATCTTGAATGCTTCCAAATAACAAAGTGTAGAAAATTTTTATGGATTTTTCCCCACAGAGGAGCCATTCACTGGCCCATGCGTATAGCTTGTTCTCTTTCTTTATTACCCTAATGCCACTGCATATGTTAGGAAAACATCTGATCTCCTCTTTGAAATCAATCTCTTTCCTAGTTCAAATGAAATATTATAAACAAAAATTATTAGTTTACAATTTTACATTGATATCAATATAAGATTTACATTGTAGACTAAATAAATGTGTACGACATTGTACATATTTAAAATGAAGGTAAATGTAAAAATGGATGGTGTCATCTCATCTCATTTAAAATTTAAAATGAATGTCCTATCAAAAAAAAAATTAAATTAAATGAAGGTTGATGTTGAAATGAATGGGAAAATAATATCATATTCCATATGTTACATACTGGCATGATTAACATATACTTTATTCTCTTTCTATATTTTATATGCTTGCTGCTTTTATTTGATTTACCTAATCTAAGTTATAGCTTATTTTAATTGACTTGTTTGGTTTAAAAAGTAAGATGAATAAAAGTAATGTTGTATCGAAAAGAAGTAGACTTTTAAAAAACTATACATTGATAAATTACCGCTTGATCTCATACATTTGCTTTGATAATAAATTATCCATTAATCCTACTAATTTAAGTTGTTAAGAAATGTAAATTTTAATTAATATTCTAACAAAATATTCAATTTAAATTCAAATTATTACTGAACTTTTGTGTAAAATCTCTGTTATAAATATAGATTTCATTATAATGTATTTTAAGAAAAATGAATGAAAAAATATAATCCTTTGAGTTCTTGTTCCAAAGATATTGACCACATGGCTCTCATCATATCTTCTTTTGTCTCTCTTCTCCCTCACATTATCACAAATTTTTACCTACATAAATAATGAAATAAAATAGAAAAGCCATACCACTGAGTCACTCTAAATTAATCCTTATATGGTAGCCATCATGAAAGCAATGGTTAAGTCATCGAAGTTTTTGGTATGTCCGTTTCTTCTGAGTTATCTAATAAGAAAGTTGAATTTTATTATAATCTTTCATTCTTTAAAAGGAGAAAATGAAAAGAATATGAAAGCTTAGGATTAGGATAACCTCGAACCATATCTGATTGCAACTCTACAATGCATGGACGGTAGCTTATTGTGGATGACATTGCTGGAGCTAGCAAGAACGTATCTCATGGCCATGAATCTTCTTTCATTCTTTCATTTCATGCACACCTGTAACGGTTCCTTGAATTTGAATGTCTGAAATGGGCTTTTAGACTAGTCTTCCACTACAGGAAGATGTTGACTGGTTCTTGTTTTTTATAGACAGTTTCAATGTAAGTACTTAGCACAAACACATGAATCAACATTTGAACAGTGTTAAGAAATCGAAAGTACAAAACTAATGACATTACTTCAACGTTATCTATATCCTCAGTGGTTATCTTATTACTGTGCTATATTGAGGCATGTGCTATGTACGTGTTATTCAACTCACATTATGAAAAGAATGTGGCTAGTACTTTGAAAAGAATATATGCTTTAGGTGACTCTCTCATTATTTCACAAACTTGAAGTGATCACTCCCCTTCCCTCCTGCTTCTATTGTCCAAATTGTTTATGAGATGTTGTCCTCTATGCATGAATTTCACCAAGTTCATATATATTTTTCATGTACATAAACAAAGCAGTCACCTTTGCACGTTTGTTAGTTAAAAATGTTGTAATGAAATATTGTTGATTTTTCTATTTAAATTGAAAATAATCTTTATTTTCTAAAACGTGCAAAGGCAGTCATCTTTGCACGTTTGTTAGCTAAAACTGTTGTAATGAAGTATTGTTGATTTTGCTGTTTAAATTGAAAATAATCTTTATTTTCTAAAACAAGCTATTTTTTATTATGTAATTATTGCATTGCTTTCTATTCTAAATAAAGTTTGATTTTTCCCATTAAAAAAAAAAAAAAGAAAAAAGAATACATGCTATAGTAGCAAAAGGATCGTACAAAATTATAGATGTACAATAATACATGTATAGCAATTAGTATAATATTACTCCATAAATAGTTTTATTTTTTCTCAACATCCACAGACTTCTCTCTCTGCAACCAAAATTCGAATTTGAAAAGCAATCCCATTTCTCGAAACACATGGTTTTTCGCATACTCATCAGAATTCTATAATCAGGATAGTGAGGATAGAGAAGGAGAGCATTTGATTTTTTATTTTTTTATTTTAACTATTCATTTTTCCCGCTTTCCACTACTAGTATTTTTTATTTCTCCAAGATCTGTTATGGGTTATCACCTACGGCTATGATTGTCCAATTCTGACCTGGTCAGCACTCAACAAGTAGGGAGATTTTTTAACCTATACTCTTCGTCCTTTGGCTCTATCATTATTTGGAACTTTTTTAACTTCTGTTTGACTCAACCTAGAACAAGTGAACAACAACTTGAAACTTAAATTATCTCATCACCTCAAGGGAGTAATTGAAGAATGGAAAGTGATGCATTCGAAGCTTGAGGGCATTTGTGGTTTTGTATTCCTCCTCGTAACTCTCTCTCTCTCTCTCTCTCTCTCTCTCTCTCAACACTGGCCCATTTTTTTGTTTTTTTATGATAGAAGAACACTAACCCAAATTAATGTTTTGTAATTCATTTTGGATTTGAAAATTTTACAAGACTTTGGATTCCCTCTCAGCGTACATCTACAGTTGAGATATTCATTGACATTTACCTTACGTGTCAAAATGATCCGAAATATTCTTAAACACACATGGCAACCCACGTGGCATTTTATGTGGCATTAATACTCATATTTTAATATTATCTTACAAATACAAACTATCCTACAACATTTTTATAAACTGCTGATGTGACAAATTTTTACTCGTTCTAATATGAGTCTATTACAAATATCACATTTTTACTTCCAATAACTATTTGAAAAATACTAAAGCGCCACATCAGCAGTTTGTAAAAATGTTATAAAATAGTTTGTGTCTATAGCATTACTCATTACCTTTAGTTGTCAACTTTTTCTATATATCCACCACTTAACGGGAGAGATTATTTTGACAAATGAAAAATCTTGTTACACACTCAATAATGTACACTCTAGTATACACATCAAATCCATAATTATGTGTGTGATATCCACAATTTTTGTATAGATGTCCACAATAAAATGTGATCAATGAAAATGTGTACGGATGATGTACACTAGTAAGTGTGTGATAATCACTACTCTTTGACATAATACCAAAAGTTTATGGATGAAAGTGATAGATTAAAATGTTAGGGGTCATTTTACCACATAGAACAAATGTTAGGGACCAAAATAAAATAATTCTTCATTCAAAATGCAAAATTATAATATAAGGATATTTTTAATAGGACTTAGTGGTTGATCTTTCGAGGTCACATATTAAAGAGTATTAAAGAATGCGGTGAAGTAAACTAACTTCCCTTGATATTTTTAGAAATACATTATCCCAAAGGTTTTGCGAAATAACACTCTATCTTGATTTTTATATAAATTTTATAGGTAAGTCTATAGTCCACTCCCTGACTTTCCTAACGAAATATTCCATTTATATATAAGAAAATATTTACCTTAACTATGGATAAAATGACACTCCCTAGTCCCTATTAAGGTTTGTGGATGAATGAAACTTCGCCTAAAGTTTGTATAAACAAGTAGAAATATATATATTTTTTTTAAATGGAATATTCCATTAGAGAAGTAACAAGATGAGGAGCCATGTTGCATTTACACAAACCTCGAGGGATGAGTGTTATTTTGTCCATAATTTGGGGGAGTGTCATTTTAGTACACAGATTAAAAGTCATTGCATGTACTTTTGTTAATGTTTTTGTATGATTTATCTCATTATTATTCAGGACATGTGTCGTATCTGTCTTGCCTCCCATACACAAGAACAATGGTGATAGGCCAAATCTTGGTTTAATTTGGTAGGATGCGGTGAGCCTTTGTGGGATGAGGCTAACACAACCCTCCTTGCGATTTTGAAAGCTATCAATCGAATTGGGTCTCTGCTCCATCATTCTAAAGGGAGATGTTGTGCATATCAATTTCATTCATTCTCATCATACTAGAACATCACTTCTATTGTGTATGACATTAACAAAGGGAGATGGAGGGTGAGGAAAGAAGAATAGAGGGAAAAGTGGTCAAAATATACTCAATTTTACTACATTTCGATGACCTTTCCTTCTCCTCTTTATCGGGTCCCTCCATGTACAAACATAGGGTAGTCACTCCTCTCTTATTTTCCCTCTCATCTGCTGAGAAATGCAAATATCTTAGCTACTTTGTACTTGCTTGGATTTCTTTGTGTAACTTTGTAAGACCCATTCCATCTTCAAAGTCTCATTAATTTTTAACAGTGATACCATACAAAAATTTTCTCCCATTAAATTCTCCAAACTTCAATTTTAAAAACATGCACGACATGTCGCAAGTTTAAAGGTGTGGATGGAGGATATTCCTCCACACATCTATTATGTATTGTTAACCGACCATGGTTGATTTAGTTTAATGAAATTCAAGTCTTGATTCTCAAAAAAAAAAAAAAACAAAACAAAAATTAATTTATTTATAAAATATGTGGCATTTAAAAGTCATATAAATATCATGTACCATATATCCAATTAAAAATGAGATAAAATTTAATTTGAGGGATCTTTTATCGGAATCCCTCTTATACTCGCTATTGATATATTTTACTTTAAACCAAAAAGTAGATTTTTTATAATTAGGTCATATTAACACCATAAGGTGTCCTTAAGAAATTGCATTATGTCAATTTTTTTTGCTTTATATCAAATTTTTGACCAACTTTATAGGATATGGAATTGGAACTATATTTTTGAGTTTTACTTATCACTTCAGCCATATTTTTAGTCCCCTCATTAATATATGCCAATTTTTATCAGCCGGACTCTCAAAAATTAATCCCTTGATAATCTTCCCTTATCCGAGATTTGGAAGCCACCACACTCCACACGTCTGCTCGTGACAGAGCCATTAATTGTGAGAAACACCTCAAAAGCTTGACCAAGTGCTGCTCTATCAGGCTGCTTTTTAAAGTGATTTTCTTATACTGGTCACATGGTCACGTTTCCATTGAGGCTCTTTGTCCATAGCTAATCTTGTGACTTGTAAAGGGTTTTACAGAGCAGTGTCGAGGGAAAGCGAGGAATGCTATTCATGCAGAGATAAAGTTAGCAGAAAGCCCAAAAGGGTGTCACTTGTGGAAACTGCCTTTCATTATGAGTATAGGGTAGGGTTAAAAGTTCTTCATTTTAGGGCAAGTTCAGTCTAGTACATTTGAAGCTTTCATTGCAGCAAGCAGCAGGAGTCCAATACAATGATTGTACCCTCAAAACAAAAGCTCAAATGAATTTCATCATCCATTCAACATGCTATGTATAGGGTGTCCTTTTTTTCCCTAGGTTTTAAATGAAAATCAATTACACAATAGACTACACAATAGTCTAACCAGCCAATAATATATGGTTGTTCCACGTTAGCACTACAATTATGTCCCAAAGAAATCTCTTCATGTTTTATTAGAAATTAGTATTATGTTTTCCTAAAAAAATAAAAATAAATAAATAATTATGTTCTTGCTATACAAGAATTAATGACAAATGTCCCAAAAAAAATCCCTTCATGTTTTATTAGAAACTAGTATTAAGTTTTCCTCAAAAAAAAAAAAAAAAAAAAAAAAAAAAAAAAAAAAAAACTAGAATTATGTTCTTGCTATACAAGAATTAATGAAAAATCATATATATATATATATAATATATTTAAATTGGACAATAAAATACATAATAAAAATAAAAGAACAATTTTTTTTTCAAATCACGTTGTGAAAACACATCTTGTAATACCAAAATTTTATGATTATAGAAAAAGAAAAATTATGGTATATTATTTTTTAAACTCTTATATTTTAAAGATGGTTTCAAATTACACCTTATTTTTTAAAAAGTTTTAAATTGAACTTTGACATTTAAAACTATTGAAAAATCATATAGTTCATGGTTCAAATCAAAATATGATCTAGTTTAAAATGGACAATAAAATACATAATAAAAATAAAAGAACAGTTTTTTTTTTTTTTTTCAAATCGCATTGGGAAAACACATCTTGTAATACCAAAATTTTATGATTATAGAAAAAGAAAATTTATGGTAAATTATTTTTTAAACCCTTATATTTTAGGAGTAGTTTCAAGTTACATCTTATTTTTTAAAAAGTTTTAAATTGAACTTTGACGTTTAAAACTATTATAAAATCATATAGTTCATGGTTTCAGATCAAAATATGATCTTTAAAAATCATATATATTTATAACAAGGAATTTTCAAGCTTGATTTGAGAGTTCAATTTTTGGATTTTATTAGGGATTTAACCGTAAATTGTTACGGTTGTAAAAGTTTAAATGGCTTGATTTGAAACTGACCCACATTTTTTCACATGATCATTCAAATATATTTTTCTTAATTTTGTTTTTAGAGTTACAAATAATACTAAACTATTTTAGTTTAAATGAATTAAAACTCATAATCTTTTTAAAGCAACTTAATACTAAACAAACTTTGATTTAATTAATTTTGGAACATTACATTTTAAACCCTATAATTTAGGGGATGTAGCAAATTAAACCCTTTACTTGAAACAATATTGTGTTTAAGGTTAAACATACAGAGTTTAATTTATTACTTTTTGAAATCTCAGGGTTTAATTTATTACTTTTTAAATGAAAAAATTACACTAACCCTCCCAAAGGTTTTTTATGTTATTACACTACCTCCCTTCTAGTTTGGAATAAAATACTCGCATCCCTGAAAATGCAATCTATCTACAGTAACCTCCCCTGAATGATTGAAAAAAAGTTTTAAATTTCATATTTCGCCATCTACTTAAGTTGCCATTCACACCTCTCTAATAGGAAATTCAGGATTGTATAAACCTTTTTTTTTTTTTTTGGTATTATTTTTAAACGTTTTTTTAGCCATTTAGGAGAAGTCAATGTAAATAGTTTGTATTTTGGGGGAGGTAAGTGCTTTATTCTAAACTAGAAGAGTACTAAGTGTAACGACAAAAAACCTCAAAGGAGGTTAGAGTAATTTTCCTCTTTTAAAACTATAGGGATTAATTTAATTTATTACACCCTAAACTATGTGGTTTACAAATTAGATAAATTAGATAAACCACATAGTTTAATTAAATTAAATTAGATAAATTTATTTTCAAAAAAAATCTCTGATTTGATTTTTTTTTTTTTTTTATATTAGTACTTTTACTCATTAAATGTGAAGCATTTATAAGCATCTTTTCGTCAAACTTTCCCAAATATTGTACAAGTTGGCAACTATTCAATCTTTGAACCTGTAACCTTTGTGAAAGAGACTGGTCATGTACAAGGAACTTGCTAATCAAACCACACAACAACACCCTTCAAACCATGTGCAACAAATAAGGGAGGAGATTGGTGGAAAATAGCTCATGCTTGGTCAAATTTTCGGGCATCTTTTAACTGATCATAAAAGTTTCCTTAAAAAATGACAAACCTCGGATGTACGAGGATAACAAGTTACATATGCTCGGTATCTATATTGCATCACTCAAAAATCAAATCAATATACAGCTAGAGAACTCCCACTTGAAGATGGTGGGGAGTGATCTGTTCAGTAATTGACGAAAGAAATTCGTGTGTGGGATAAATGCTTTCTTTTCTCTATGAATTATAAAATTAAAAATGATCTTTGTCTTTATCTTCTTGCTGATCAGCTTCTGGTTTTTAGTCCTGTACGATGGCATCAAATCTCCCATTCACCTATCTCGTCTGCCAAGACATCTCCATTAACCTTCCCAAATTCTGACTCTTTTTTTGCCACTTTTGCTACTCGGTCCGATGTGTTTACAATCTTAATCAAGGAAGAGTGGTTTACCTTATCTTGTTTGTTTTCCAGGGTCCCAAAACTCTGTTTAGAGGTAGGGTGTGGACTTTGATGAGGCCTATCACTGGATGGGTTCTCTTGATTTTGGGTTGGAGTCTCGATTTCCAATCTCGGTCTCCCAATTGATTCAAATTCGTCTTTTAATTTTTCAAGGGCATCAAACAGTTCTTTGACCTTCTGATTATCTTTCCTGGATGAAAAGTGCACCAAGTATCCCATTTCAAGTGAGGTTCATATTGAGAGTAGAGAGTGCAGCGTGGAGGAGGAATGGGGGAGGGGAGGGAAAGTTAGTTATAGACTGCATACCTGAAAATGCCTTCATTCTGAATGTATAATTGCATTTTAATGGAGCCCACTGAACTTATGGAGGTTATAAACTGAGTCAAAAAAGAAGAATGTGTTTGTTAAGTAGATAAGAGCTCAAATTTTGCAACATAGTACACTCCCCGACTGCTTAAGTTGAAAAAAGAAGAAGTAATCAACAACTCAAAATATGAGTGCTGACATGAAGGGTTAAGGTTTTGAACACAACGAATTTAGGAAGAACTTAAAAATGAATGGGATCATGCAAATTTTGAGAGTAAAATTTGACATCAAAATATTATTGAAACTACGCAAAATGCCAAAATGTCATTTAAACAAACACAAGAATCATACATACATTGGCTTCAACCTCCAAATATTCTTCTTCAAGCTGTTTCCTTGGCTTTATTATTTTTGAACTTTCATCAGCTGCGCTAGCAAATATTTCTGACCTGATATAAATGAAAAATAAGAGGCTTGGTTTCACGGCATAATAAAAATTTAAGAGAAATATAGCAAAATACCCTTGACTTGAACTCAAGCTGTCCACAAGTTTCCTAGTACGAGTAATGGAAGGCCCCAACATTTCCTAATTTAAGATTCAAGATATGCATGCTAATTAGGGAATAGGCAAGCATAGCATATCACAGAAACAGATTGGAAATGAGGCATAACATTACATTCAATGAAACAATCTAGCTGAGATAAGTAAATTAATACCTTGTAAGCAGAAAGAAGATGAATAACCAAATTCACAAAATATTCTCCATATCTCTTCAATTCACCACTAGAGCATGCAAATAAGAAAACATCATCAAACACAATGAACTCACAATACAATTATGAGATGGACACAAAATGTAAGCACATGAAACATAAAATCAAAAAACTCTGGTTTTAAAGACTCTATCTATCCAACAAAGAGTGCTTGCATTAGATATTTTTGCCAATCAGAGCAACACAAGCATACATACTTGACCTGCTTCTCCCTTTGCTCTGTGTATGAGGTCTGAAGAACCCAGGTATTATCAAGAAAATGGATCCATGTATCAACAACATTGCCTTCCACTCTACAAGAAGAAATGGATCTCAACAGCTCATCTTCCTACAATCAAACAATGTTTTTTTTGTTATATTAAGTACAATCATTAGATTCAAATGAAAAGGGTTTGCAGCATGCTTTAAATTCAAACTCAGAGTAGAACTATACAAACTCAAATCTTCATATTTATAGATCAAAAGTGACAAAGGAGTTAAGAAAGGTTAACATACCTTTGTTTTCAAATGAACAAGAATCTCATTACTTGCTTCATCAAAATTCTCTCTTTCTTCTCTCACATTGCGTAGCCGTGCATGAGCCGCAGCCAAACAGCTATTGACCTACAGTAAATGCTTAGCCATATGAAAGCACAGCAAAGAATAATGGAAAGACCCAGGAGGAGTCATATTGAGGATTAAAGGATGCATAGGACAAACATTGGCAATTCACCTTTCCATGGGTGTGGTCATGTACAGATTCGTGGATCAAAACCAAATGGACTTACTTAAAGTAATCTCCAGAACAGTTATACAAATTAAAGAATATGCAGAACCAAATTCAAATTGGACAATATCGAAGATGACCTTATCACCTTAAAGTATTCTTTTGCATTTTAGAAGTACCAATATGACAGGTAGGAGGAGGAAAGGAAAAAAAAAAAAAAAACCTTTTTCAATGCAGCTTTGTATTCTTTTGCATTTTAGAAGTACCAATATGACAGGTAGGAGGAGGAAAGGAAAAAAAAAAAAAAAAAAAACCTTTTTCAATGCAGCTTCAAGTTCACCTTTTTGCTTCTCAAGTTCTCCTACCTCCACCACCAATTGCTGGAAAATGCCATAATCTTTTGTTTAAAACCATAATGAAATGGATCACAAACAAACAAAAGCTATTGTCAAAAAAACAGTCCACTGCATATCATATAAGGTAGAAACTTTTCATAGGTATCAGATTTTAGCACAATAGTTTTACTTCTCTAAAATATTTTGGCAATCAAATTATAATTTCTGGAAACAAGTCAGTCCTGAAATGGTCCAAATAAGCTTTTACAAATTAAAGAATAATGCCTGCACTGGAATGGTTTAAGAAGGCAGCATTGGGCTTCTAAAAGGATTAAAGGCCCAAATATATCCTGACTGCATGTAAAATATGGACATCATTCAAAGCCCATAAATGGAGATTTTCTAGCAGCTACAATAAGCCCATTTTAGGTCCCACAAGCTCCATATATGTTCTGGGATCAAAAGAGATCTCCTCATAGACTCCCAGAGCACGTAGGACTTAAGAGTGCTGTTCTGGGTGACATAAACCATAGCTGGCAGCAGCTAGTTGATCAGAAAATGAAGTCCTAATGGATGAGAAACTCATCATAAACAATCAAAATTACTTAAACACAATCTAATTGGCTTAATTTCATATAGGCCTCTACCAGCTCATGCCCAATAAATAGAGGGCAGCACTTCAATAAACGAGAGAAAATCCTGTGAAAAAGTAAAGGCTGAAAATCTGCTGAAATTTCACCAGAAAAAGAGCAGTGTAGCAGAGAGATTTGTTAAAAGAAAAAAAAGAAACTTGAGAAGTGAAACTAGAAGATTCTCTGCTGGTAGTTTCTTTTTTTTGACAAGTAATAAAAATATATTAAAAAGAAGAAGGGTGTCACCTGAGTATACAGAAAGTATACATCAGGGACAAAAACAAATCAAGTGCATAAAGTACAAAAGTCCATGAAACCATGGACTAAAGAAGCTTATTAAGGCAAACTGGGAAGAAAGAAAAAGAAGCTCTTCTTGCCATTCTTCTATGATTATTCATTATGTTCAATATGAATGTATCAAATCAATAGAGCAGAAACTTTTCTTTGGATGTCTTACATTTTATGTTTTCATTCTTCCTTGTATTATCTTTCCTTATCGAATAAGAGGTTTCAATTTAAGCATAATAAAACAAGATCTTTCTTGACTGGAAATAGAACCCTAGATAAATATGTGGGTGTGGGTGTCTAGTGAGTTTGGTTTTACAAACCTCAAGATTATGACCTCTATGGCTAAAATTTGTATTGTCAAGGTAAGAAATTGGAAAAGGAAGTCTAAACATGAAGGCCTTCATTTATTAGTCAATAGAGATAAGGAGAAGGATAAAAAGAGAAAAATATAAAAATTGTGTTAAATTGGGAGTATGCAGTACTCAAATGGACAAGCATCAAGACACATTATTGATATTCGAAGCTTTTGTACAACAAACTCATGGTAATTTATTCCATACATTATGTATCTCTGAAAGAGAGTCCCTAAGTTGAATGCTTTCTTACAGTCCTTAATGTAACTTCACATGAGAAAAATACAGTACCATGCAAAAAAAACATAAAAAGAGGCAGTGCACCTTCTCAAGTTGGGTAACTTCATTGGATTTAGCCACACGAAAGTTGAGAGCTTCTTCTTTGTGAGACCTGCTTGATAAATGGAGGTTAATAATAAGAAAGACCAACAGAATGAAACAAAAATGGGGAGGACAGCAACAAAAACTTTCAGTGTGATCTTAGAAATGGGTCAGGACAAGCCATTTTATAGTCAATATTCCCACCTTTTCCCATGTCATATTTCAAGTAGACAAAAAGCACACAGAAGGGAAAATTCCTGACGTGTCGGAAAAATGCATTGAGCTGTAATACACCATTACTATTCTAAAATTCATGCAAAAAAAAAATCCTATAAAAATATCACCTTAATCTACCACAACACTGATGTTCAGTAACTACACCCACGAGGCTCATAAGTTAGAGTTCTTTCCATATAACAGTTCAAATGTTCAATATTGTTTATGTTGCCTGTCCCAATTAAATACGATCAAAATTTTGAATACTTAAAACTGCAAAAAAAAGTCCGCAGAAAAGACCTTTAATTTTGAATAATAAGCTTCATTTCTCATGGTGAGGCTCATGCAGACCTACTTTTGACGGTGCTAAGACTCCATCTTTGTGGTGTTGCAGGTTTTGGCCACTGTTACAAGTTTGTGGCCCACTATAAGATTTTAAAATCATTAAAATAATTTGTTATATATGAAACTCTATTACCAAAGTTTCAAGAACTTTAAAATACTATTCCAAGAACCCTATTACTAAAACCTTCAAGGAAGATGAAAGAAATTTAATTATTTATTATAAATTATTTAATGAATACCTTCTTTTGCACCAAGCGTATACCGCATAATTTTTACTGTAGTTTATTTTATTTGAGTTCTCAATTCTCCTTAGAAATAAAATCATAATGCAACAATGTTTTCAAAACTCAAACTGCAGTAGACTAAGAGATCTTTTTTTTTTTTTTTTTTAAAGAACCCAAACCTCTATTACAAAACTGATATAAATATTAATATATTATAGATAGTACCATCAATCTCAATTTTTCTTCTCTAATTAGTATACAAATGGATTTTGTTTTCTCTTATCATAATAATTATCTAATTACTTATGAAGATGTATCAATGCAAAATGCTATTTATTTTGCCTCTTGTTTTATAAAACTGCAAAATTTTCATCAATTAAAAGCTCCAAAATTTTCTCAATAAAAAGGATAATAAGTTCAATCCAAAACTTATTATCAAAATTTCTAATAAATTTAAACCATTACTTATATTATTACATTGCCAACTCTATTACCAAGAGTAATGGAGAACAAAATCACTTAAATTAAACCATTAGGGTAAGAAGCAATTTTTTTAGACTAGGAAGTCACTCTCCCTAAATTCTCTTCACTCAACTGTCTGTTATCATGTTCTAAAACTGGCAATGCATGACAATTGAACTTGATGATAAATATGCTTAAAAGAGAGGCATGCTTCACTTGAACGGGGATTTTGTCATTTAGATAATGTCTATACTTTTTTTTCCCTGTTCACTTTTGGAAACCATTGACTTTCACTTTGAATTTGTATGTAAAGAACCCAATCGATTAGAGGAATTGATTGTACATATTCCTACGTTTATAAATGTAAACTATTTATTTCTCTCTCTCAGTAAATGTCTATACTCCTAGGATTTTTTTCATCCAGGGACTGAACCACTAATAACCAAGGTGGCCAACCATCTCCCCCACACCCCCCCCCCAAAATTTTAAGTTCTTAAATTATAAATACAATTATAGAAGAGTTTAACACAGGCCTAAAGGGACCCCAAACAAATAAATGGTCAGTTGATCCATATTTGTGGCTCCCTCTAAAAAATAAATAAATAACCCTATAGTTAATAAATCCCAATCTCATCCATGGTGGCTACTAACTATAATGAGATACTAAATATAAATTTTATTTGATTTGTAGATGTTATGGGAAAGCTAACTATAATATTAAATTTTTTTTTAAGGAAAAATGTAAAAAATTCGTAAGCCAATACTGGAAACGTGGCATTGCTAACCTCTAATGTTGATATCCCAAATTCTGAAAATTCTCATACAAAATTTCAAATGACTAAAATCAGTAAAATTGATATTAGTTGAGCCACAAATTGTTTCCATAAATAGAGATTATAATGGTAAGGTAATTGCAGTGAAATTTAGTACAAAATCAATCATAATTGATTTTCCCGAGTTAAAAGAACATTGAGTTCCATTTTGATAGATATTCAGTTCAAATGTATTAAGAAACAAATTTTGTCTTTTCTTTTGTTTATATTTTTTTAACATTGAATAGACACTAGTTTTATTTTTTCATGTGTTAACTTAGTTTTAAATCTTAGTATATTTCTCAGTCTTGAATGATTTTTGGTTCATGCTTTAGGCCCCTAAATTGTGGTTCTATCCCTTGTTTCAACCACTCGACATTGCATTTTGAATGATTAGTCTTTTTTTTAATAGAACGCTGTCTTTATAAACATGCATACATATATTCATACTCATTGTAACTTTTTATTAATATTACACTACTTAATAACTTTTAAATGGATGAATATTTAAAAGGATAAAGTTTAGTTACAAAATTAGTTGTAACTTAAAGTAACAACCTTAATATCTTTTTATTGGAAATTAATTTTAATAAATCCATCATTGGATTATATTTTCTTTTTATATCCTCCATGCTTGCAAAATTTCTAGAAAATTAAAAATCAATAGCTATGTTATCAATATATTGTTTAAATTGCTAGTTTTTGTAATTTAAAATTATGCATAAAATATAAACTTATAGATCATATAGTAAATAATATCCGATTGGTACAAAATTTGACATGTGTATTAAAAAGCGTAAAGAACATATAATCTAACGGTTAGATTTTCAAAAAATGTAATGATGTTAATTTTTTTAAAGGAAGTTGTAGTCTTAGGCTATAACCAATTTTGTCCTATTTAAAATTTCACTATTGAATAGATGTTCACTTCATGCTTTAACATGCATGCCAAATTTCATATTAATCAAATGTTATTTACCATCAAATCCATAATATTCTTGATTTTTTATATTTTTAAGATTAAAGAAAGACTAAAAATATGAACAGATGAAATTGTTATTTTAATAGTGCAAGAATGAAGGGCATAGGGAGAAAATAAAATCCTAAATATCATTTGTTTCTTAATGCAATGACTTGATCATTCTAATTCGTACATAGAAGATACTTTATACAATGACTTGCTCAATCTAATTGGTATGAAAGGGACACAAAGAAAATGGTATACCCATGAGCCACTTGATATCTTAAAGCGGTGATAATTGATTGAAAAAAGAGCGATTCTATTGCTAGGGATACTGCAAATTTTACCTACATAACCTTTACAAACTGATTTGTTAACTTTTATACACAACACACAAAAAGTAATTAAGAAATTTATTTATCATATTAATGCAGCACCAATCACATTCATCGTCACGTCAATTTGTAAAAATTTTGTAGTGAAATTGGTAGAAGTGTTGGCATTTTCCTTTTAAAAACCCTCATTAATGAGAATCTCCACTTATTATCTTATCTTTACAGAAAAAGTGGGCATCCCTTGTCCTACAAAGCTAGAATTATACAATGTCAACATGCAAGCAAATGCATCCATGCATGTATGCGCATTGAAGCATATGCAGCCTTGCTCAGGCAAAGATACAAACTAAAGCCAAGAAAATTGCACACAAGAACACAAACACAAAAGGAAGTTGTTCTAAGTTATAATTTGATACCTGTGGTCCAAAATGCGTTTTTCAGCTTTTGAGGTAGAATTAGCAAGAGATTCTGATAATATTTTTAATTTATCTACCTACAAAATAAACCAATTTAGGACCATCAATCATAATACTGGAAAATTTTAAAAATACATTTTCTGGTTGTAACTTCAGAACCACTTTCACAATACCACTGTTTTTAAAATTTTTTTTTTTTTTTTTTTTTTGGTTGAACAGACTAAACAGATTAGTAAAAGCACCGATAGCAGAAGGCTTTGCTGGATATACACTTCATTTTTGTACAAAAGATGAAAACCAACATGCAAATACTGCAGCTATCTTTCTGCATCCTATAATTAGAGGTTAGATGAACCTGACACATAGCACAAGCATGCACCAAGCCTCCTTACGCAAGTCTATGTAGTATAGAAGAAATTAAATTCATAAATGCTTATTAACAGTTAAATAATTTTCTTAAAAATACACTTCTTAAAGTATATTGCTAGATTCAATAATCAGATTTGGGTATGCATGAAGCGACATTCCTTATAAGTATTAATTAAATATAAATATAGACCATGAAATTAAAAATACTCAGAAAACTGTCTTAATTTAAGAGAAACTAATTCAAGGAAGCACATAAAAAGGAGAAATGTCAATATGCTTAAGATATAGGCATGACTGCCTCAAGGCAATTTAAAATCCACAACCATATTTTGAATTCAGACAATGCAGCAGTACAGCAAGAACATGCTGTGGTGGTGCTGCAGCAGCACCGCAGCAAATTTTGCATCACATCTCAATCAACAACCATTGTACACAAGTTCCCTGAATTTTCATTTAAGAGATTATCAACGAGAGGACTACCTGGCCAAAAAATATGGGGGCCTGAACACATGCCATCTGTCACCCAGAGGCATAATTGAGTTTGTAGTACACTAGTCATTTTAAAAATAACAAATAAGGAGGATTTGCCAGAGACAATGCTGACAACAGCCAGTAAAATATTTGAATCTTTCTTCATGGATCTGTTCCTCTTACACAAAATTTAGGGTGCTTCTTGGTTAGGTGCATAGCAAAAACTGTTTTGACCATATCCAATATCTGATTATTTGAGACCTCATTTGTCCTAAGTTAGAGAAATGAGAACTAACTTAGCATCAAAAGACTCAGTTTAGAATTTTGGTTACACTTCAGGAAGGGGAGAAATATCATAAATGACCAATATCACAAGGAAATGAAACCTTTTCAGCGTGAAGTTCTTGAGAATCCCCATTGCTCAATGATTTCTTCCTTAGTAAGAGTGCCTCCAACTTGGAACATAGTTGAACTTGTGCAATTTCTTCTTTTATAGTCTGCAAGGAAACAAACGAGTTCAGTTTAATAATCTTATTGAGAAGCTGCCCCAAGTCAAAAATTGAATGCAAAGTTGATTTAAGAGTGCCTTTAAACATTAAGGATCCGTTTAGATACCGCTTATTTTGCTGAAAATTGAAAACTGAAAACACTATAGCAAAATAATTTTTAAAGGTGTGAATAATGCCGTGGGACCCATTTAAATGAAAGTTTTGTTGAAAAAAGAGGTTTGTGGGTCCCATGAACAGTGCAAGGGACCCACTGGAACTCAGTTAACGATCTTCTCAAAAAAAAAAAAAAAAAAAAAAAAACGTGAAACACAGACGCTCCTACAATAATCAATATCCAAACGGGTACTAAGTAAAACTTCTGATAGTTTTACTTTCCCTGGTAAATAAGAGTTAGGATATCACTGCAATATGTCTCAACATATCATTTCCACCATTCAACTGCTTCTTTGAAAAAAGGAAACCCTGATTCAATTGGTTGAAGCACATGATTATGAAAATACTCAATGCATCCTGAAAAATATGATAAAAAATATATATAGAAGAATGGATATGCTGAACTCAAAGAACAAAATGTTAAAAGACAACTTTTTAATCAAATTATGGCTTTAAATTTTTTTTCCTGACAAGTTCCTTTAACTTAAGACACCAAGAGAATACATAGGTCATGTATGAGTTTTTTTTTTTTTTTTTTAAATATATTTTTTTATATATATAAATTTCAAAAATGATATAGGAACACTATGGAAATTGAGGTCACACTATAATGGGAGTACAAATGTCAAAACGTTGAAATTAAAATAACCATCTGCACATAAGAACAATTATTAAAGTAAAAATTTAACCTGCTGTTGAACAATGAACTTCTAAATATATACATATAAAGGAATTTCCAAGCAATGGAAAGTTCACGCCAAATTTGTTTAATGTAATTAGTATCCAATCATTGGTGTTTTGACATGTGTGTGTTTGTGCGTGTGAGTGAGAAGATCAATCTCACCTCCACAGTTGAAAAAGTCATTTCTTCATGTGATTTTGCACTTCTTTCAATTAAAGAATGATGGGATTCCTTCATTATATCAAGTTTTTCCTTTAGACTGCTAACTTCAGCATCTATTCTGAGAGCAGAAAACAAGACACAAAAAACAGTGGACAAAAAGAATTAAAATTTCAACCTTACCAATTGTGCAATAATAAATAAAACAGAAGCAACTATGATTTGGAACCATCAAGCCAGATTCGAATCCAATAGGTAAAGCATGCAGATGATGACTTGATAGTCTAATCCTATACCGCAAACTTATAGGATATGGAATATTTATTGGCCAAGAAATCAACTAATTTACAAGGTTTCCTCAAAACCTTGCTTTACCAGGTAAGAGTGCTGAAAGGTATTCTGCAGGCAAACAAAAGAAAACACAAACCCTCCACACACAACATACACAGTGGTTTTAGTACACAATATCTGTAACTAATTGTAACAGAGCCAAGTACTAACCCTTAAAAGGTCAATCAAGCAACAGTCACTTTGATAAAAAAATTACTATTGCATATAAAATCAAAGTTCCCTCACATCAAGGTTTAAACATGTAGCTATAAAACATATGTTATTTAACCACACATGAGACAACAAATTCCAGTGACAACTGCTGATCATCAGAACTGAAGCATGCAGCAGTTATTTTGATCCATAATATCTACAATTGAATATAAAAACAACTAGCAGACTAATTGTAAGCCTCAAATTTCAACTATAAAAAAAATAAAAATCCTTGACCACCTTTCAAGATCAGCATTTATTTTCAATCCTGAAACTGCACCTTGAGCATATTGGAGCAATTCTTCTCGCTTTACCTGAAAAGAGGAAATCAAAGGAAGAGATAAAAGGAGAGAGCAGCTGGATCACATAAACTCTAACAAATACAGCTGTAACATCATTGTAAAATGTAAACAACAGCAATGCTTTTAAGTGATGTGCACCATATTGCTTACTAGGAAAGTGCGGCAATATTTGAGTATTACTGTCAAATAAGTAAATGACTAGTACTAATAAATCAAATAGATCAATGGCCAGATTAGGATCCAAAGTAAAATAATCTTTTTACGTAAAGAGAGAAAAATTGAATGTCAGCCAATAAGAAGCAGTGTGTGTCTGTCAGCAATGATGATAAATTTATAAAGCTTTTTCGAAACTCCTAGCAAAGAACTTCTATAATAGTGTGTTCTTTTTGTAGGAATTCATGATGGGAATTTTTAATTCTTGTTAATTCATGAAATTTGGTTGTTTATTTAATAAAATAGTTACAAATTGTAATTCCCATGAACATCTCAATTCCCATGAAGCACAGGAATTATGACTCCTATCTTATCGGTAAGAAATGCCAATTCTCGTCTATCTTGTATTTCTGAGAATTGCCTACATTACACTAAAATTCAACTTTTGACTGTTTTTTTTTTTTTAAACTTACTACATATAGTTAATTTTAGAAAATAAAATAATTATTTTTCATCCAAATAAGATGTTTATCAATGTTCAAGAGTATTTTTGTCATTTAAAATTTATCCATAATGTTCAAATTATTAATAATTTACTTCCTAAATGAGTTTGTATAAGACAATTTTAAACAGATAAAATTTATATATATAGTTTGTATAATTGTAATGTTTTTAAAAATGTTTGTCTAAAATATGGTTAAAATCAAATTCTAAGTATATCCAAACAACAGAAATGCCAAATTTTGGAAATTCTAATTCCTGTGAGTTTAAACACCCAAGAATCTATAGTTTTCAAGATTTAAAATTCTCAGCAACAGAAAATCTCTAATCAAATTGTGATAACAAGTTCATGTGTCCATTCCTCATGATACTCAAGGGTATAATGCTTATATTAAACACATGCACATTAATGCAATAAGCATGCATATCATGTCATTACCAGAACTTCATCTTGGTATCCTGAGAATGCTTTTGCCAAATCACATACACTGCTGATTATAGCATTATGAACTTCCTTTCCTCCGGTAAGACAGAGCCTGTATGAAACATACCACAAGGAAGTTTAATGGAAATCAAATAATATTAGGCAGAAATATGCACTGGTCATCTTCTTTTTTCAATATACAAAATATATGATTCCAAGCAAATAGAATAGGCTGAAGAAGCTGTTATTAGGGATTAAAAGAAAATTGAAATAGAGACAAATCACCCATATATCTCCAGAAGTAGTGGAACTTCTTCCTCATTTGGTGCTTCAAGAATCTGATTCATAAAAAAGAGTTAACCTGCGGTTAAACTCCATGGATCAGCAAATACAAAGATCAGAAATAGCATTAAGAATGGCACTAAGGAATGAAGGTTATAAGTATCACAATGCCAATCTTTTATCTCTTTTTTTTAATAACACATGCACTCGGTGGGTCTTGAACGCACAACCTACCCTCTACCCAGGTATTTCAAGGGAAAGATGTGCCATTTGAGCTAGAACTTAAAGGCTGCAATATCAGAACTTTCTAAAAGATAAAATATGAAAAATAAAAAATGTCAGGTAGTAAGATTTTATATTCCTAAACAAAAAATAAAAATGAAAAGTTCCTTAAGTATTTACAATACTTCCTAGCAAATCACAACTGTTGCTATATCATTAATACAAGTACCAATTGATACTGCAAAGAACATCCAAATTCAAGATGCCCTTGAAGATATAGGATACAATCATAGTATCATACACTTGAAATGTGTTTAGTAGTAAACTAAATTGAGTACCTTGCACATTCCATAATATGCAAGGGCATAGCCCATCCCTGTAGTGGATAACAGATTTGATACATAGTAGGCCCTTCTAACCATTGGTTCCAGGATGACAACCATAGACTAAATCCCAATCCAAGCAAGATCATCAAAAATAAACCCCTCCTTCAACAAGAAGCCATTTGTTTAAATCTAATTTAAGCTTCTAATACAAAGTACAGCCTCAAACCTTACCCTTCCTCCTTGACCCAGGAGAGATAGATAGGTACTATTAAAGAAATGCATGATCCTCTCTTATCAATACTTGTCTACTGGTAGCCAATTTAAAGCTTTAAAGACTAAATCAATAAAACATTGAAAGTTTACAAAATACCTACAGGAAGATGGATATGTTTTCAACATACCATAGACAAAGTTATGCCTTCAAGAGCTTCGCTCTGAAGAAAGACATCACGAAAGTTCCTTGGTTCAGCAACCATGTCAGAGTCCACATAATAAACCTGTTCACCATTGCACACAAATTATTAAAAAGCAAATCAAACCAAAAAAAAAAATGCAAATTCTAAAAACCAACACAACATTGTCACAAATAACAAAACACACTTAAAAGAGAGATAAAATAAGAAAAACGAAATCAGGTTTGCTCCTCACCATATTAGGTTTTCTAGGAGAGTCCTTGGAATCATCAAAAGCAAGCCGCTCTTCGGGATTCTTTTCATTGTGGTCATTAGAACCCAATGATAATCTTTCAATTTCTTTGAGTGCAACCAACCACCTTCTCAGTAACTGAATCCTTTCTACCCCTCTACAGGACACAGACATTTCTTCCAATTGTTTCAAGGTGTGCTTAAAGCTTTTCAAGTTCCGAGGACCCTGATCAACAACTTCAAAGTAAATCTCCAAACTCCAAGAGAATAATAAAAAAGCACTGATTAAAAAAGAAATTGAAGAAACAATCACAAATGCACCCAACCCTCTAAAACCAGCATTGCTCATCATTACTCAATTTCCACCAAAACGCTAGACTAAATTACAAGCTGAAACGGAAGAATTTTAGCTTCAGCTTAGATTAAATTATTAAATTCACCCTTTTCTAATAGCTTAAAATTTTCAGACAATCATAATTTATCATGATATCAGAACTAGAGATTCTAAGTTAAAACATTGTTGTACCTTACCTCCCATTTGAAAAAAATAAAAAATTTTAAATTTTTTTTTAAAAATCTGTGGGCCCCACTTAATAAAGGCGGAGTGTTAGATTATATGATTGAAAATTCTTGTCAGCCCATCATAGCTCAAAATAAAAAGAAATAAAATACTATATCTAGCCCACCACAACTCAAAACAAGAGTGCTATTAAAGAATTAGATTCACTATTTCCTAATGGTTTAATTAATAATCAGTAAAGGACAAAGTTTATCTACAAAATTAATTGTAGCCTAAACCTACAACCTTACTCAATATTTTTTTATTTGGAGGTAAATTTTGACAAATCTACTATTAGATTATACCTTATTATTATATCTTCCATATTTGCAAAATTTCTAGAAAATTAAAGATCAATAACTATATCATCAATAATTTGTTTAAATTGCAAGTTTTTATAATTCAAAATTATGTATAAAATATAAGCTTATAGATAATATAATTGACACCAAATTTTACATACTATTAAGGGCGTAAATAACACACCATTGTTAGATTTTCAAAATATACATAATATTTATTAATGAAAATGCAGGTTATACTGATACATTAAATAAAATAAGAAAGGAATGCAAGTCAAAAATTAATTCTGAAAATTAAAAAAATAAAATAAAAAAGCAATATGGATAATAATAATAATAAAAAGATAAGGAAAATTACAATGCGGTCCTGGATGACCTTGGCGCCCTCGGAGACGGCATTACCGGCGTGGTAGACGACGGAGTCAGCGTAGTTGCGGACGGTGCGAGTCAGGTTGTTTCCGCCACCAGCTTCCACCGCTTTGGTCACCGCTGTTCTTATCCACGACATGATCACCTATCTCTCTCTCTCTATATATATATGCTTTTTCTTAGGTCAAAATGTGAACGAAAAAATGAGATTGAATCAATCTTTAAATCTAAAAAAAAACAATAATAATAGAACTTTTGTATTATGGATGAAACAGAGGAATATGGAAGCCAATCCAAAAATTCAGCTATAACGACTGGTTTTTGTTAGAAACAAACCGGTGGTGGTGGTGGCTATGGGTACTGAGATTTCGGTGAGAGAGAAAGGTAGAGAGAAATGGAGAGAGAGAGAGAAGAAGAAGAAGACGAAGTCAAAGGAGCATCCGCGTCCCTGTGAAGTGAAAACACGTTTGTTGTCTTTTGTTTCTCTTTCTTTCTCTGGTTTTTATTATTTATAGTTCGAGTCCCTTGCCTTTGATTTCGGTTCTAATTTCAATTTTTCAAAACTCGATTTTACGGATCAGCCTCTTTTTTTAAATTGTTATTTTGAAATTTTGGGCTCGATTTCGAAAAATAACTATTGTCTATTGAGAAATCAGAAATGGACCCTCTAGTCTAAAGCCTAGTGCCATTACAAGCCCATTTTCCAACTCTTTTCTCCCAACAACAAAAAATTTTGATAAGCCCATTCCTTTTACTGTTTGGATAAGACTTTTACTGCTTTTTATCTATTCTTTTTTGTTCAAATATGTGACAAGTGACAACTACAAACATTATCTACATGTACTTACTTTAAAGTACATGAATTACTTGCTAATTATGTGAGTTGTTTAAAAAAAAAATAGTATTTTTTTTATCCATATTTTCTTCCATATATTATTGAAAAAATCTCTTAAAGAATAAAGAGTAATATTTTCAATAGTTTAAGAACAAAATTTTTTTTTTTTTAAAGTTTAAGAATGAAAAACGAACTTCATACAAATTTTAGCATTGAAAACTTTATTTTAGTCCCTTTACTTATGTGTGTGTGTGTGTGTGAGCGAACAAAAACTAGCCCGTGGTAACCTCCACAGATCATAGTTAAAATGTCTTACACAACCTATTTATAAGTAAATAATAAAGAATAAACACTCCACAATGGAAAACTCAAACAATTGATTTCATTGACCACATGTATTTCAAATATAGCTCAAGTGTTACAACAGGAAATTTTCTTGTTCCCGTGGTGCTACACACTCTCTCTTTTTCTTTCTCAGACCGCTCCCTTTTTCCCCTCTCAAAAAGATCCCCTTACATTTGCCTCTCTCCCCCTCTTTATAGGTATATTTCTTGTTCTTATTTCTACAGCTGTCATGTTGCCAGCCAAATTCTCAGTGATATTTTTCTTTACTTTATCGGTTTCCTCCCTTCCCTTATCTTGGAACTCTGACTTTTGGGAGGTATTTATACTGTTCAGGCTATCTCATATGCATTCAATGCAGCAGAAGTTAGGTAAGAACCCCCTCATTAATGCGGAGGTAAAAATCTTCAATCTTCTTCATATTCTGAAAGTTTTCCATAGTTCCAGGCATCTTCTAGAAATCATACGTGGATCATCCGTGCACCTTGCTTCGAGTAAGGTTAGCTTTTTACCTTTTCCATGGGAACTATTTTCCTGCGTCACTCTCCTCCTTCTAGGTACTTAGGATGGTCCAGTTTCCTTTCCTCCATAGCCCATTACCCCCTAGGCCTTCCTTCAAGTATACATGCTAGGCCTAGTTCGTTCCCCATGGCCTAATTACTTCTTGGATTTAAGGCTTAGGTAGAGACTCTTCCACTTCCCACAATATATTTTTATATTAATTACTGAGTATTATTGCATGGTAAAGATTTTCTTTCCGTTATTAAAAGTGAGGATAAGCACCAATGATTTGACCTCACCCCAACCCCATAACCTTCCCTATTTGTTAGTAAGGGGAAAAACTTAAAATGGGGTTTGCATTGTTTGGTTTTCCACAACACTGTTATCAAAGAGTCAAGACACAAAGGGTTTTTTTTTTTTTTTGATGAACACATAAGGGTATTCTTTATTTTCGGTTTGGAAGTGATACATACACACTTCTTTTCTCTTTTTCTGTTTTTTTAATCTTTGAGCTAATTTGTTCTTGACATTACAGGGATTTTAATATTTTTCATAGCAATAGCTGGTACATAGTGTCATGATGGAATAGAAGAAGATATTTTTCATAAAGGAAAAAAAAAATCATGTGATATGAACCGTCGCTTTACTTTTACAAAGGTCCACAACACTTCTCGCATACCTAGTGAGGGTTTGGATTCGGATGAAATAAACGTTTTGCGTTTTACTTTTTTTTACTTTTTTTTTCCCTGCACATGTTTCTGCTTTAGGGGATAAGAGTACTATTTAGCACTATTCATGCACTGTTTAGCACTGTTTACCGGTTTAAAAATATTAAAAATAGGTCTCACGGTACTATTCACACATTTAAAAATTATTTTATTATAGTGTTTTCAGTTTTCAGTTTCAGCAAAAATATGTTATATCCAAACGCTAGTAAATAAATCATTACTATGCTAAGACCGTCATGATGCAGCAATGGCTCCCATGAAATCACTAGATGCAAGCATGAAAGCTTCTACAAAACCACCTGCTCATCATGAAAGATATTGGATACGCGAGAAGTACACACAGCTTGCTATGAATCTTTGGATACATGTTCATTTAATGAATTATGAGTGTCAATACAGCATACAAATTCCAAAGAAACAAAGCTGAAATTATGGATACAAGGGGGAGGGCTCAATATCACTAGAAATTTTATTCAATAAGAGATCTAATGACCCATCAAATACTCAAAACTTCCAGTAAAACCCGACTGCTTGTGTAGATAAGCCACCAATCAACCCAGAAGCATTAATGCCAGCATAAGGCCAGGGCAAACAGCCAAACAAGAAGAATGATTAGTGCACCCATATTTTGTTGGTTACACTAGCCACTGATATATTGGTCCTACAAAGCAATGTCTGGCAATGGCATCTTCCAAAAATTCCATGTGTTATATTCTTCCTGCGCAGTTATTTATAATCAAAGTTGTCATGAAGATATTCATGAAAAAAATAGGAATGACGTGTCTCTTCAATATTTTTTTTTTGCACCCACACCTTTCCCCCGTTTTAATCTAAGGTTTACCTGCTCATGCTCAACCAACGAAGTTGGAGGGAACATGTCGTTGACAAGAGTGTGAAGAGACGTGTATGACTTCACATCAATGCGATGACTAGTGGCCACCTCGCCCTGCCAGTTTATACAAACTGTCTAGTGAACCAAAATATTACTAAAACTGAATAGTGAAAAACATAAGTTGAGGATAAATACCTTAGGGTTGATAATAAATATTTTTCCTTTAGGAATCCCCATTTTCTTGTAACTGAGTTCATCTGTGTCTCTATTTCCAAATCCCGCGTAAAATGGATTGTAATCAGAAGGGAAGAGTTTTCTAATATCCTGCAAATATGATATTATACCATATATGCTTAGTAACGTTTCTAAATAAGCACCGAGTAATGAGGTTTGAGTTTTGTTATTTACCTCTAGACATGCAATCTTGAATTCATGAGGTGCTCTTCTTATTACTGCCATAAAAAAATGGACAAAAAAACAAACTGGTCAATAAGGCATGCCAAGTAATCAACAGGAAAACCTCTCTCTCTCTCTCTCTCTCTCTCTCTATATATATATATAGTGGTGACACATACACACCCAATAATTTAACTCACAGCCTCACCCTTCTCATGGGATATGAGGAAGTGCCATTTGAACAAGAACTTACATGCAAACAACAAACCTAGGCAGTATTTATAAGCTTGCATACCCCCATTCATTAGAGCATGCAACTAGCCTCATCATACATCAAAGGTGAACTAAAGGCTATGGTAAAACTATTTCAGTTACTGTGTTTGATGTTTTGTTAAATTCATTAGAAGCTAGTTTTAACTCAAATTTATTTACTCTATGGAGAAATCCAAACATTTAGATTTGCATATTTGAGTGTTATAATTGCTATATTACTATGCACTTTTTCCTCCTGCCTGGATGGGGGAACAATTTTTTATACATATTGTTAGCAGTATAAAAATCACTAGAACCACTAATCATTCTGACAGATATCATATTTGCTAGAGAGCAATCAGTGAGTCTACCCTTACAGTGTTGGCACTATAGGCAACTGTACCATGAACTTGATGCAAAGTATTTCAAGCAAATTACTTTCTTTTTTTTAATTGGTAGGTTACATGCAAACCTAGTAGTGGTCTTGAACCCATGATCTCACCCTCCACCTTGCTCTTACAAAGGAAGGATGAAGGAGACCCCATTTGAGTTACTGACATTAAATAATTTCTCAAGGATGGGAAGAAAAAAAATCTCACCTTCTCGGTACAATGAGGGAAATAATCCATCAGGTGAAATAACAATAGGTCCATTTGGTAAAGTTTTTCCATCCTGCATGTACAAAAGAGTTGTCACTTCAGCTATTACAATTCTATCAGCACCATAGCTGCATCATTATGGCCCATGATATGATCCAGGGAGCCAAATACACAACACAGATAATACAGGAATCAATTCTTTAGGTGCTAGATCAGGACCCAAACCCTTCAAAGAAACTAGAAGGCAACACCAAAGCTGCTGCCACGACACTAGCAACTCTTATTTTTAAATGCTAAAGCTTTCATTAAGGTACAAAATCTCACAGATTGGTTCCATTTTCAACCAATTAGGGAGCCAGTCAACCAAAAACCATTTTATTTTGGTACCTGCTTCAGATTGAATAAAAAACTTCTAGTTAGATATGCCTGAACAATTGCCCGTGCACTCAGAAACAGTAGCTGATATCCATTCTCCTGTCATAAATAAAAACAGGATCTAATATTAGATATCAATATATATAAGAATGCCATATCATTATCAGGGGGAAGGGGGGGAATAGTTGAAGGCATTAAATCAACAATCACACCGCTCGATAACATTTATCATTCAAACCAAACTCCAAAGAAAGCAAATACTTCCAAAAGTGATTTATTACTTTACATACTTCTATGAAACAGGAGCTAAGATGGTAATGCCCCGAAATCCAAAGAAAGAAAATACTTCCAAAAGTTATTTATTACTTTACATACTTCTATGAAGCAGGTGCTAAGACGGTAATGCCATGTTTCACATTAATTTTGCAAAGATCTAACAAAACTAGGAAATCAGTAATTAACATTCCCACAGAAAATAAATAAAGAAAAAAATGTGTTAAAGTTATGGTTAAATGAATAAATTAACCATTTCCAAATAGCTTAAACTTTTGGGGGACTCAGTAGTTAACATAGTATTAGAGTAGGAGATATTGATTCAAAGTTCGATCCTTGTTTCCACTCTATCTCCCAAATTAACAACTTAAGCTTTTGGGAGAATCGTTAATTTAACAATATGATTATATTGATTCAAATAAAGAAAGACCAAAAATAACATTAGTAGAAGTGGTAAAAAAAATAACATGTAAATTGTAAATTAAGGAAATAACAGAGTATGACTTTAAATAAAATAGAATAGGGTAAAAGAATAAATTAGTTAGAATATTGATTAAATGATTACATTTATCCTTTCCTAAAGCTTTACGTACAAGTGGTAGTTTATCATGGTATTAGAACAAGTGATTCTAAGTTCGAACATTGTCTCCACTCTACCAACTAACATTTAAAAAGTTAAAAAATCTCATAAGTTTGGTTCCACTAAAAAAGAGGTGGAGTCTAGGCTCACACATGAGGAATAATGCTTAACTTCACTATTTTCTAACAGTTTAAGCTTTTAATACAATTGGTAGTTTACACACACACGCACATATATATAAATGTCCCATAAAAACTAGACGCAAAGCAAGCCAGCCCTTTGCATTCACATCATATGACTTGGTGCTGGATGGCCATCAAATTCTCATGGATATTCCACCAAGAGAAAAGCAAGAGATTCAGCATACATATAAAAATAATTAAAAATTAACAAATGGTAAATAATAAAAAGAAAACTATAGAAGAAGCATAATACTATAAAAACAAGCGCTTCCCTGATATATAATGGCAAAACCAGCTCTCAAACCACAGAACAGATGCAAAATGATACTATAAGTTGAATAATAGTTCTCTGGTTAGATTGGGGTTATAACTGAACAAAAAGTGACACTGACTACTTTAACCTTGGCTAACCACTAAATGGCACCATGGTTAAACCCTTGCCCAAGGCTAAATCAAATAACTCTTATCCTGCAAAGTACATTTGGACTCATATCACATATCATAAAATCTCCCCCTGTTTTCCAAAGTCAACAATTTCTTTCTATCAAATTGGCTCCTCAAACTTCAGTAATATTAACGGTTCACTTAAATTGAGTTATTTAAAAAGAAGGATTTGGATTTCAATTTTTAATATAAATGACTATATTGATGAAATTTATGGATGGATTTGAGCTTTGATAATATGCAGATTTGAAACGATTAGCTTCTTCAAAGCTCAAATCATCTTGTCTTGTCAAATTATTATCAAGCAACTTATACTAGCAATTGTTTTTCAAATCTCTTGATTATAAATCCTCACATTCAAACACAACCTTAAGGACTGAGGAATAAACACAAATCAAATGAAGATTTGAGAAGGTTAACTTGCGAAAAGGGCATACCTTAATTGCAGAGAAAAGTCTAGCAACTCCAGATTGCGACCAATCCCTTCCAACTAAAGGCATGAACTGACCTAAAACATCAGACCTGGAAAGGGAGAAAAAATGAATAAAAAGATCAAGGTAATGCACATGTCATACAAAATAGATAATTGGAAGACATAAGTTAATCAATTTTGGCAACACCAATGCTCATAGTTGCATTAAAACTAGAGCTCATTATGGATGAAGAGTTTCTTCTTTCCATTAGAAAAAGAAAGTTTTTTTTTTTTTTTCATTTTTAGCTGATAAGTCATTAGTTCCACACTTCCACTATCATTTACTTAATACCATACTTCTAATGTTTATCTCCCCTATCACTAGATATGTGTAATGTTCCAACTTCAATCAGAATGAGGCCTAAGCGCCCTGGCGATAAACAAAATGAAAAGGACCATTTCCATGAATAGTTTACACAACCATCAAGACAAATAAAATCACCTCCCGTGTGAAAAGACAATTATGGAACAGGAACACAAATCTGATAATAGGTGCTTGTTATCCTATCAGCAAGAACCATAACATGTCCTGCTTAAAAGTGATCTTGGTTGTGGAAGGTGTCCATAAGTGCACTTAATTGCACCACAAAATATGCCATTATGGATAAAAGTAAAAAGTATTTAAAAAAAAAAAAAATTGTATCGAATTGTTGATTGCCTGTGTCTGCACATGGAACAACATGTACATGACAAATAAACCTTTTTGCCAAACCTCAACGTTTTCTTTTTCTTTTCTTTTTTTAAAGTTAGTTAACATTCCAAAAACAAAAATAATGAGAATAACATCAATAAAACCATAAAATTGGAAGACCATTCAGGAGAAGCTCACGCTAATGATATGTATACATACTAAAAAGTTTAACAGGATAAAGAACATCATAATATAGCAGCACTAATTTTTAGCAAGCTCCAGTTATAAGCATAAGATTAAATAGCCTTACTTGGTAATTGTTCCATCAACATCTGAAATTACGATTCTTGCATTCCACTTCCACAAGTAAATATGAGCTTCAACCTGGTAAAATTAAATGTGGCTTAGCTTTTAAATTATGCAAAAAATCCAATTCTATTGGCTATCACTTGCATATTGGAAGATTTTAGTACTAGATGATTGACGAACCTGTTGATTTCCAAGAACCCTGGTAGAGAAACTGAAAGTTATCTTATTTTGACCGTCTTTCAGATTCAAAGATGCTATCTGCTCATTAGTGGGAACATTGGTCCTTATATATGGATTGCGAGGGGAATCATTGCCATCACTTGATGTCATAGTTGATCCAAAATGTGAAATACTAGATTCAGAATCAAGAAAGATCTCCTCAGTCGATGAATTGCTACTAGCTTGCTCAATTGTTTTGAGTCTTCTAAATGGAATAGACCAGAGCCTCCATCCGCGTCCTGATGAAGGAGCATGTCCAGAATCATCATCCATGGGCTGTGGTGTGCCATCTTGTTCCACAGGAATTGCATCTTTGGGCTCAAAAGGTAAATCTAAACCAAATGCAGCCATTCCAAGAACCAGGGGAGCAGCTGTTTCCCATGGCAAGTACCTATCTCTAACTCTGATGATTAGATTCTCATTTTTAATGATTGATGGTGCAGAGTTTTTAAACTCCTCTGCAGATATGCGATGTGCATCAAAGGATTCAGCAGCAGCACCTAAGCCCATACCTGGACGAAGTTCCCTCCTACAGAGTGAGATCTCAAACCCTGCAAACGATAAGACAGATATAATAAGATAAACACTCTATAAGATCAACAACAGGAGAGCCCATTATTATAATACATGCCACTTAGTGGTCCTTACTTATGTTAGAGTGAGTGAGTATTCCTTCACTGGAAGATGCTGTTTGACATCCCAATAGCTCACTTTTACTACCTTCATCTCCAGGTGCAGGACTTTTTGGACTATTATCTATCTCTTCAACTGCTGCTGATGTGGTAAACTTTTCGTCCTCAGATTCTGAACCATTACTAACAAAATGAACGAATTTGCTGTCGGTGAAATACTAGATTCAGAATCAAGAAAGATCTCCTCAGTCGATGAATTGCTACTAGCTTGCTCAATTGTTTTGAGTCTTCTAAATGGAATAGACCAGAGCCTCCATCCGCGTCCTGATGAAGGAGCATGTCCAGAATCATCATCCATGGGCTGTGGTGTGCCATCTTGTTCCACAGGAATTGCATCTTTGGGCTCAAAAGGTAAATCTAAACCAAATGCAGCCATTCCAAGAACCAGGGGAGCAGCTGTTTCCCATGGCAAGTACCTATCTCTAACTCTGATGATTAGATTCTCATTTTTAATGATTGATGGTGCAGAGTTTTTAAACTCCTCTGCAGATATGCGATGTGCATCAAAGGATTCAGCAGCAGCACCTAAGCCCATACCTGGACGAAGTTCCCTCCTACAGAGTGAGATCTCAAACCCTGCAAACGATAAGACAGATATAATAAGATAAACACTCTATAAGACCAACAACAGGAGAGCCCATTATTATAATACATGCCACTTAGTGGTCCTTACTTATGTTAGAGTGAGTGAGTATTCCTTCACTGGAAGATGCTGTTTGACATCCCAATAGCTCACTTTTACTACCTTCATCTCCAGGTGCAGGACTTCTTGGACTATTATCTATCTCTTCAACTGCTGCTGATGTGGTAAACTTTTCGTCCTCAGATTCTGAACCATTACTAACAAAATGAACGAATTTGCTGTCGGAACACTCGTGTTCTGCACTGTATGAATTTTCATCAATTGGTTCAACTCCAACTTGCACAAATGGAGATGTCTCCTTGCCAGGAGAACTGGAACTACAGGAGCCAGAAAGACCATCATCCTTTCTAGATTCAACAACAGCCCCATCTTCATCTTCACCAACAATGGGAGAACTCTGTTGAGATATCTCTCGTGAAATTTGAGCATCCAACAAGGAAACATCACCTTTTAAATTGGCATTTCCAACTTGTTTGGTCAATTCTGGTAGCTCCAAACAGCTCCTAAAAATATCCTTCCTCTTGATACTGGCAGACACCACTTCTGAATCACTCTGGATGTGAACCTCTGCTCCCTGATCTGCAGTGTTCAGAGCTTCTTGAGATTGACAGACATGCTCCTCCTCTCCCTCACAAACTTCCAGTTGGTGCCCAGAAGCATTGTCATCAATACTAATGCTGCAAACATCACCAGATGCAACATTAGCTGTAGATGTAATCTGCTCACTAATATAATCAGTAGCCCAAGCATTTTCACCTGAACTATACTCCTCATCACAAAATTCTGTCCCTTCACCTGGGCCCAGATGAAACTGGGGTGTGGTGCTTAATTGCATATTCTCTGTATCCTGTTCTGATGCTGAGATGGGGGCTGTTAGTACACGACCATCCACACTCACCAAGATCACTTCTGAATCCAAATTCTGGGGTTCCACAAAATTATCACTATCTAAACCCTCAAATTGATTTGGTCCATACTCTGGAAACTCAACTGTTCCATCCAAAGAGGAATGCTCATCCTGGAAGTCATAAAACCTTCGCTCGACATCAGATTCTACCCTCTCAATTCGGTCCGCAAGCATGGAAACAGATTCATCTTCCAATCGGACCACCCCTGGATCAGAGACACAATGTTCAAGTCTATGAATGTTACTAATGTTATCATTACTGCTATCTTTTCTAATATCACCTACACTACTATCCCCTCCTGCAACTTCCAAAGTATCAGAATCCTTTACAACCCCATTTGTCTCAACTCCTTTACCAGCATCAACCTCCTTTACAAAATATGCCTCCCCTGAATTATCAAGATACATGTGGAAATTGGCTTCGACGCCATTGACACTGATACGGACAATCTTCTCAGCACCTTTCAGAACTCCCTGAAACTTACCAAACTGGACATGCCAAGGCGTGCTTCTGAATGTCCCATCCTGCTGCTGAACAACAATCACATCAACAGCCCCACCAAAGGGATGAAAAGGGGTGGCAACAGAGTAAACACCTTTGGAAATTAGGCTCCCAACTCTACCCACCACATTCATCTGGTCAACCAACTTTCAAACCCTCAAGATTTTAGAAAACCCAATTAGATTACAAAATTAAATCTTCCTTTCCTTTCAATAATAGAAAAAACTACAGCAAATTGAACATAAATTATTTCCTCTCCAACCAAGAATGCAATATATTTCAGAATTTCTTGGATTCTTTTTTCTTCTTCTTGATTATTATTCTCCCACTTCAATGGCACTGCATAACATGCAAGATAAAATAAGTACTATCAAATTGATCACTTTTAACAAATAAAAATAAATCACTAAGTTGATATCAATGCCCATTGAATCACTGAGAAATTAAGGGCAAAGAAAATAAAAACTTGAACTGACCCAACAGCCATTTCAACCCCACGAAATATACATGCGCACGGAAACTAAAAAAACTAAACAAAAAATCAAATCTTTGATTGATTTCTATGCACTATTATCAACCAAATGCATAAACACCAACATTCAAAGAAAATTAAACCAAAACAAATTAAAAACAAAAACTTCAAGAAAAAAAGAATAAAAAAAGAATGAGAAAGCAAGTCTTCAAAGCAAAATAACGACATTAAGGCGGTTAAAAAAACTTACAGATTGAGGAATCCAAGAAAACCCTTTTGGATATAGCCGAAGACAGACCAATCTGAAAGCTCAAATGCACAAAAAAGATTGTCTTTCTTATATTTCTTTCTCTTGCTATATAATCTTGGTGAGGTTTCTAAAAAATCTTTGTTGAATTTTAATTAAAATGTTTTTGTTTGGTATTTCAAACCTCCTTGGTTAAAATTTCTTGGAGGCTTCGTAGCTTGGACTTTGGGGAGGTTTGTTTGGATAACAAAACAAAGACAACAGAGTCAGAGAAACCTCCATGGCTAAGCAATAAATAGGTATTCCTTTCCTGGGATTGAGTTACTTGAGACTAGTCCTGTTTTTTTTTTTTGTTATAATTACAGAAACGGGCGGTTAAGGTTACAGGTAAATTTTGAGTGATGAGAAGGGTGTTTTGGGAATTTCGAAGCTTTTTTAGTTTTCGTGTGAAATATTGATGTCTTCTGGAGGAGTCTGGAGTCTGGACTTTGGATTGAACACACAAAGGAACTAACAAGTAACAAGTAAAAAGACCTTGGAGTGAACGAATTGTGATGGCTGATACTTAAAAGACCAATTTACCCTCCGAACTGAAGTTTTATGTTTTAACAAGAACAGAGTTGTCAACTCCACGCCCTGGTTTCGAGTTTGGTAACTTTGGTTGTCCTTCAAAGTGTAAAGTTGTGGTGGTTTTGACCCAACCAACAACCCTTTTTCTTTTTTCTTTTTTTTTCTTTTTTTTTTTCCTCTTCGTTTTAGTGACAGTTTTTGATAATAAAGGACAATTATCAATAGATCAATTATCAATTATTAATTGCTTTTTATTATCTGACTAAGACATTAATTGATCTTTATTATCCGAGTAAGACATCAATTAATTTTTTGGTATAAAATATAATCGACCCTCAAATCTCTCATTCACTTTTTTAAAATACACATACTGGAAATAAATATCCAAATATCAATATTTTTATTTATATTTCTATTGCACAAGGTAGCGTTTGGTTTGAAGAACCCACGTTACTCCTTGATGTTAAATTTTTGGAAATGTGTGATACCTAGAAATTTAATAATTTTTGTGTTGGGAAAAGTTAGTGAATGTTCTATAGATATTGGTTTAGAAAAAAAAAATTTCAAGTTTTTTATGCGAAAATTAAAAAGTAGCTAATTTTTTTTTATAGCTTTGTATATTTTTCATAAAAGTAGTATCAAAACTTTTTTAAAATTATCCATTAACAAATGCCCTAAAGGCACTGATTAACAAGACCCTTTTATGTTTGGTACTTTGGTTTGATTAAGAATTAAGAATCTAATAAGATTCCAAGAAAGATTAGATTCCTATACGGGGGTTATTCTTAAGAATCTTCTAAAAAATACTTAGTCACTTTTTTGGCATCTTTCAGCAAAAAAATACTTACATTTATAAACAAAATATCAAGTCACTCTTTTGGTATCTTTCAACAAATAAATAATGAGAAAAATAATATAAAAAATCAATCAAGTCAATTCACTAAAATTGTAAAACAATAGTCTAATATTTCGTACGATAAAAGAACAATAATTTAAATTTCTTATTCTTCATGGCATCTTATAATATATTGTCTTTTCAATAAAAATAATTTGTTTTATTTTAGCATCTAATTTAATCCCAAATAAGAGAAGCCTGTAAAGAAAATATCACATTTCATATTTGAGATTAAATTCTATAAAGATGGGGTGTAAAACTCATGTTTTACACCATCCAATAAGTGATTATCACATCAGTATTTACTTAAAATTCAATTCGTCCTACCACACCTAATAACATCTTAATAAATTCTCAATTTGGTTGGATTTATATATGGGTATTAGAATTGATTGAGTGTGATTATATTTGTTTTTAAATATGTGATAAGATGATGTAACATGTTGAAATTTGAGGGGTAAACCATGGGTTTTACACCACGTCCTTATAGAATTTAATCTTTTCATATTTATATCTACTTTGCTATATAAAAATAGTTTATTTATATTAGATAAACTACATATAACTTATTTTATTATAACTTATATTGGATAAACTAAAATTATTAGTATATTTAAAACATAACTTATCATTCTCATACAATTTTCATGTATGTATCCTTCTTTTTAAGTAATTTTTTTTAAAGTATCCTTCCTACCCACATAATCCTAAATAGGTGATCTAACCATCATCTTTTTTTTTCTTTTTTTTTTTTTTTTTTTTTTTTTTTTTTTTTTTCACTTGTCAAATAGATCACTTGAACCTCCCATACTCGCGTTTGATCAAACCTCTTCGGATCCGAGGACTCATGACTGCTCGGACGTATGAGCATCTCCTCGGATGGTATACGTGTTCGTCTCCAGGCATCCCCCATTGGCGTGGGCTTCCGACTGAAGGCTTCATCTCCTCGGATGAAGAATGTTCCTCTTTTAGGGCCTTGGGCCGAATAAGCTGGGCTGGGTTTTTCTCCCCCCACAAAAACTTTTTTAAAATTATCCATTAACAAATGCCCTAAAGACACTGATTAACAAGACCCTTTTATGTTTGGTACTTTGGTTTGATTGAGAATTAAGAATCTAATAAGATTCCAAGAAAGATTAGATTCCTATATAGGGTTTATTCTTAAGAATCTTCTAAAAAATACTTAGTCACTTTTTTGGCATCTTTCAGCAAAAAAAATACTTACATTTATAAACAAAATATCAAGTCACTTTTTTGGTATCTTTCAACAAATAAATAATGAGAAAAATAATATAAAAAAATCAATCAAGTCAATTCACTAAAATTGTAAAACAATAGTCTAATATTTCGTACGATAAAAGAACAATAATTTAAATTTCTTGTTCTTCATGGCATCTTATAATATATTGTCTTTTCAATAAAAATAATTTGTTTTATTTTAGCATCTAATTTAATCCCAAATAAGAGAAGCCTGAAAAGAAAATGTCACATTTTATATTTGAGATTAAATTCTATAAAGATGGGATATAAAACTCATGTTTTACACCATCCAATAAGTGATTATCACATTAGTATTTACTTAAAATTCAATTCGTCCTACCACACCTAATAACATCTCAATAAATTCCCAATTTGGTTGGATTTATATATGGGTATTAAAATTGATTGAGTATGATTATATTTGTTTTTAAATATGTGATAAGATGATGTGACATGTTGAAATTTGAGGGGTAAACCATGAGTTTTACACCACGTCCTTATAGAATTTAATCTCTTCATATTTATATCTACTTTGCTATATAAAAATAGTTTATTTATATTAGATAAACTACATATAACTTATTTTATTATAACTTATATTGGATAAACTAAAATTATTAGTATATTTAAAACATAACTTATCATTCTCATACAATATTCATGTATGTATCCTTCTTTTTAAGTAATTTTTTTTAAAGTATCCTTCCTACCCACATAATCCTAAATAGGTGATCTAACCATCATCTTTTTTTTTCTTTTTTCTTTTTTCTTTTTTTTTTCTTTTTTTTGAGGAAACCACCATTTATCTATTTAATCGGTCAATATACAAAAATAAAAGATATAGATAAAATCTGTCTAGACAACTAAAGAGCAAAGACAACGCTACTTCTTCTTTTTGCCTCATATAAATTTAGGTTTTTGTCTACTTTCCTTTTTAATCACCTTATATGGTAATTAATAAGTAACAACTTTAACAAGGACAAGCAATGACATTGACAGCATGTTCATTCATCACATTTTTTTTTTTTAGAAGACTAAAGTTCATCGCATGGAATGTTCAACCCCTCATTTTTTTTAACTACTTTTGACAATAACAAGTCGCATTACAATGACCGGTTACATTCCCTAGTAACTCACATCACATTTAGCAACAACTTCACAATTAATTTCCTTTTCCTATTAGAATGTGACATGATCACATGAGATAGTTACATTTGATCTAACCGATAGACTTTGCTATATTGCACACTAGTGTTATTTGGTTCACAGTTTTAAAATGTGTTTCAAACACTGGGAAACAAAAAACCATGGATTTTACTAAAATTTTTGTTTGGTTGAGTCATGAGTGTTTTCCCAAAAAAAAAATTAGGGCTTATTTGGTTAGCTATATTAAGTAGTGTTTTCTATTTTCATTTTCAGTTCTTAGTGGGACCCACCACAAAAACCTTGTTTGGTTTAAGAATTTGTACTCAGTTTTCATTTTCAGTACCCTAAGAGTTGGATTTGAATGCAAAAAATGACAACACTTTTTCAGCATTTTCATTTTCATAGAAAATGGATACAATGGCAATTCTGTAAATATTATGAAAACACAAAGGGCCCCACTTGATTGATATGAGTGTGAATAAGTGAAAAAATTAACTTAAAAAAAAAATAAAAAAAAATTAGGGCTTATTTGGTTAGCTATATTAAGTAGTGTTTTCTATTTTCATTTTCAGTTCTTAGTGGGACCCACCACAAAAACCTTGTTTGGTTTAAGAATTTGTACTCAGTTTTCATTTTCAGTACCCTAAGAGTTGGATTTGAATGCAAAAAATGACAACACTTTTTCAGCATTTTCATTTTCATAGAAAATGGATACAATGGCAATTCTGTAAATATTATGAAAACACAAAGGGCCCCACTTGATTGATATGAGTGTGAATAAGTGAAAAAATTAACTTAAAAAAAAAAATAAACAATATCAAAACGCGAATGATGAATTTTATACCAAAATTATATATTTAAAATAATTTACCAAACACTCTCACAGGTAAAAATAGGTCCTTTTTTTTTTATATATTCAATTTAAGAATTTTCTCAAAAAAAATTTTAGAATTTGAATACAGAAAAGAGAAAATAAAACGTGAATACATCACTTTTTAGAACCAAACAAGGCCTTAAAAATCATGTCTTGAAATTACTATGCAAGACAACTAAGTAGCTTTTTTTTAAGAGCACCAAAAAGATGTTTTCAACACTCATTTTCTATTTTTAACAAAAACATGGTGGCAAACTTGTACATAAATCCAAATGCTTCAAATCTCTTCCATCTAGAGCACAAGGAGAACCGACTCTCAAATCAACTGACAGGGTCCAACAAAACAACTCTCAAATCTGACACTACTCCCAATTACATTGCGTACTAACCAATTTCTTATATATTTTTTTATTGAGAAATGCTAACGAGTGCCCTAATCCATTTTAAGAAAGTTTTGATACTACTTTTATGAAAAATGAAAAAAATTGTCAAAATATTAATTACTTTTTTTTTTTCATTTCCCATAAAAGCTTTCTTAAATGGAGTCAAAATCTTCTGTCCCACTTTTCCTGCTCCACTCTATACTCCACCAATAAATATTTGCCACGTGTTCACCTAATTAATTAAGGGCACTCGTTAGCATTTCTCTTTTTTATTTTCTATTTTTAGTCAATTTTCATAAGCAGTAATAATAAGGTAACACAAAAGCCAATGCCGGCAATTTTGTTAAAATTCAATGTTAAAACTCACATCATCACACACATCAACAATTCTTCCTTCTATCAATTTTGATAAAGAAAACAAATGATAGTGGCTTTAATTTCCAACTATAACTTGTGTGATGTGTCACGTTGAGAGGTAACTTCACCGTTTAATGAAAGTTTTTTTTTTTTTTTTGATTAAATCCGTTTAATGAAAGTTATTATTATTATTATTATTATTCTATGTTGTTGGCATGTGTGTGTCAAATATGACCTCGAAGTATGCTAATCTATTTCTCTTTATTATTGTTTAAAAATTGAGATGTTTTGGTCATTTTGGATAGATAGCAACACGTGACAAATGATAGTAAACTTTACCACGTTTAATGACAACTTACATCACATTGGTTATCAAAAAAAAAAGATAACTTACATCACATTGGACAGTTTATAGCATCTTTAGCGTGTTTAATCAAGAATGTGACAAGGTCCCATAAAACAAGCAACGTCAACTCTTAACAGTTGGATCGGCCCTAATTAATTATGACATTGAATTGAATGGTCAGCTTTTTGAAGGTAGGGATCATCTGCAATCATAGGCCTTTACCTGTGATATAGAGTTTCTAAACTTTCTATACAGAGCAAAAGCATTTGCATCCCTTCTAATTGAAAGAAGTCAAGCTTATACTAGGCATGAACGTACGTATTGGACAGTTTATAGCATCTTTAGCGTGTTTAATCAAGAATGTGACAAGGTCCCATAAAACAAGCAACGTCAACTCTTAACAGTTGGATCGGCCCTAATTAATTATGACATTGAATTGAATGGTCAGCTTTTTGAAGGTAGGGATCATCTGCAACCATAGGCCTTTACCTGTGATATAGAGTTTCTAAACTTTCTATACAGAGCAAAAGCATTTGCATCCCTTCTAATTGAAAGAAGTCAAGCTTATACTAGGCATGAACGTACGAATAAATTGACATACAATTACATGAATATGCAATTACAATTTTTTTTTTAGATAATTTCAATATGATGTTAACCTCATAATTCGAATAATTTCTCCCCTTTAAACTTCAAGTACTTAGCGCATAAGAATGTGTCAATTCACGGATAAGATTGTAAGCATGTACAATTTCAAACAAAGCATCAGGCAAAAGCAATAAAATATATGTACCACCTCGGATGACATCCCACAACTACGTACAAATAATTCAACAATGCTCTATAGGGGGGAAAGAGACCGTCTGTAAGAGGCAATTAACAAATATTCTGGTGGCTAGGGTGATTTTGGAAAAGTAAATATGGTAAGGGTGTTTGGTGGTTTGAGGAAATCATCATATGTGAGAATAAGAATCACAATGATGTTGGAAAAAGAGCGTGGGGTGAATAAGAAATTAATGTTTTTTATGTTCACTTGAAGCTGTTATTAAAAGTAGTGAAAATCTTGAGTCCTATATGGGAAAGGAAAGAGATAATATATGAGTTGATATGCTCATGAGTTGGACATTGAGTTGGGCTTTTTGCATATGTGGACTGGGCCTACTTGTCCAAATAATAATATTTTATTATTTTAATTTTTGAGTTAGTTAGTCTGTGCACAACAGTTATTACTGAAACAGAGTGCCTGTTCAGTAACGTATACTTTTTTATAGTCCATCATTCATAAAAACTACTTTTGACGAAAATTCTCCCAGAGAGAATATTTTGTGCATTTCATTTTGTGTCAAAGAGAGAGAAAGAGATATTGAGTAGTTCACAGAACATGACTTTATGTGCTTCGTTTTCGTGCTGTAGATCATTTTATCTTGGGAGGCAGACATCTGTGAGTCTCAAAGCACCACAGTGATTGTGTGAGGAGTAAAATCTACTTTAAGGAGATTGTGTCAAACACAATACTTGATCTGAACCATTCATTCTTCACGCATTTGGTCTGTGAGTTTTTAATTATTTGCAGATTTCTTCTTATATGTATACAGTATCTATTTATTGTGTTTGTCTATTACATCAATTTGTGTTATTACTTATATTTAGATCGGTGTATTGTTTTTTTTTGCTTTATTACAAAAGTAAATTGTTAAAATATATCCAACAACCTTAAAGCAGATTTATATATTTTAATTTATTTTTGTGATTTAGTGAAAGGAATTTTGTGTTCATTGAAAAACACTAAATTGGCAACTGTGTACTCTGCACCAGGGACAGAGCCAGAAATTTTTATTTGGGGGGCTAAGTTGCAACTCTAATATATTTATTAAGACAACCCCCCATATACACATGCTTTTTTATTATATACACACACACTTTTTTATTTGATAAGTTTTATATATATACACACACCAAAAAAAAAAAAAAAAGAGCTTAGTAATTTCAATTAAAATTATGTTTGGTGGCAATCTTTCATAAAATAAAATTCATTTTTCCTATTTTTATAGTGAAATTCTTAAAAAATTTCATTTTTGATACAAATGATCAAATTTTATACTAAAGTAAGTAAAAAATCTTTTAATTGAATTAATGAAATTTTCAAAAATATAAATGATCTAAAACTTGGAGAAATAAGTTAGGCTTCAAACATGTTCAAAGCTATCTTGCTCTAACCCATTATGTGGTAATTAAAGAGACATTTCATGTGTAGTTTTAATGACATTATTTTTTTAATGAGTCAATAACTTTTTAATTGCCATATAACTGGTTGAAAAGATATAAATTCAAACATGTTTGGTGCTAAATTTTATCAAATATTTAACAGATATAAGAGCATATTTTACAATAATAATTAGAATTGCAAAAATAATATTATGTCTTTATAATTATTAGACCAAATTTTTTTTAGAGCATCATTGAACTAAATCAAATATTTGAAATGGCCAACTTTTATTTTTTAGACTAAATATTAAAAATATTAAAATAATTATATTTATATATATATATATTAAAAAATTTTCAAAATTTTGGAAGGCCATGGTGAAATGGCCAACTTTTATTTTTTAGACTAAATATTAAAAATATTAAAATAATTATATTTATATATATATATATTAAAAAATTTTCAAAATTTTGGAAGGCCATGGCCCCATCCTTACACATAGCAACACCCCTGCTCTGCGCAAAACTTGGAAAAACTGGGGTTGTGTTTACCGTTTAGCATAAATATCCCCTTGTTTATATTATAAATTAATTTATGATCTTCAAAAGTTTACGTGTTTGAGTGTGCTGGTAATTTTGATTTTTCAAGACTATCCATCTTCTTTAATTATATTATATAATATTAGGATATTTGTCTTACTTGGATCATTGTTTGGCTGGGGTTTGTTTTCATTTGTTCAGTCTTTGTACGAATTGTCCCTGCTCTGTGTCTTTGATATTTTCTAAGCATTTAATAAAGCTGATTTCGTGCTTGACAGTGTCGGTGGTTTTGTTCATATAATATAATATTAGGCTTATTTTGTCTCTTACGGTTTGTTGCTTGGCTGGGTATTTTAGATTCTTTTGTTTATTGTGTTCGCATTGTGCCTGCTCAGTTTAATGCAGTTAGCTTTACTTTCTATTTTGCACGGTAACATTTGAAAGTAAATATTTATATTTATTTCTTAAACTTGGCTGGTTTTGAGGATTCAATTTGTTTGAATTTTGTTCAACACAGATGTCAAATGAAATTGTTGTGAATCCTATTGTGGCTCAAATCAACATGAACCTTTTTGCGGTGATTTTTGAAGTGAACTTGGTAGGAGAAAATACCAAGGAATGGTGGGTGGACATTAGGGCTACTTGCCATGTATGTTTAGAAAAGAAAATGTTTTCTACATATAATCATGTGGGTAATGGAAAAAAAAAAATTTCATGGAAAATTCCTCAACCTCTAAGATTGAAGGAATTGGAAAGGTTGTGCTCAAAATGACTACGGGCAGGTTTCTTACTTTGGAAGATGTACTACATGTACCAGAAATTCAAAAGAACCTTGTATCTGATTCATTGTTGAGCAAGAATGGTTTCAAGTTGGTTTTTGAGTCTGAAAAATTTTCACTCTTTAAGAGTGGAATGTATGTGGGCAAAGGATATTTAAGCAATGGCTTGTTTAAGATGAATGTAATGACTACTTTTCCTACTATTAATAATAATAAGAGTACATTTTCTGTTTACATGCTTGAGTTATACAATGTTTGGCATGGTAGATTGGGTCATGGTAATTATTATACTTTAGATATATTGATAAATTTAAATTTATTGCCTAAATTTAAAATTGATTTTAATCATAAGTGTGAAATTTGTGTGGAAGCTAAGATAGCTAGAGCATCTTTTAAATCAGTTGAAAGAAGCACTGAACCTCTAGAATTAATACATAGTGATGTATGTGACATGAAAGTTGTACAAACTAGAGGTGGTAAGAAATATTTAATCACTTTCATAGATGATTGCACTAGATATTGCTATGTGTACATGTTAAGGAGCAAGGATGAGGCAATTGAGGCATTCATTCAATATAAGAATAAGGTTGAAAATCAACTCAACAAAAAGATTAAGATTATAAGAAGTGATAGAGGTGGGGAATATGAATCACCTTTTGGTGAGTTTTGTTTATAGCATGGTATTGTTCATCAAACCACTGCACCTTATTCACCTCAACAAAATGGAATTGCTAAAAGGAAAAATAGAACATTGAAGGATATGATGAATGCGATGTTGTTAAGTTCCAATTTACCGCATAACTTGTGGTGGGAAGCCATTCTTTCCACCAATTATATTCTAAATAAACTGCCTAAAAAGAAAATCAAGAAGACGCCATATGAATTATGGAAAGGTAAAATGCCTTCCTATCAATTTTTAAAGGTGTGGGGGTGTTTGGCAAAGGTGGCTCTCCCCATTCCTAAAAGGATAAAGATAGGATCAAAATCAGTGGATTGTGTTTTCATTGGTTATGCTCATAATAGTAGTGCATATCAGTTTCTAATTCATAAATCTAATGTTCCTAACATGAATGTGAATACAATTATTGAATCAAGGAATGCAGTATTTTTTTAAGAAATATTTCCTTGCAAATCCACACAAGTATCAAGTTCTCGTAAGAGAAACTTTGAGTTTACATCTAGTACCTCTCATGATCAAGAGTTGATGGAAGAGAGGAATGAGGTTGAGCCTAGACATAGTAAGAGGGCTAAAACGTCAAAATCATTTGGTCCAAATTTTCTAACTTATATGTTAGAAGATGAACCTCAAAGCTTCAAGGAAGTTATTTCTACACTTGAGGCGCCTTTCTAAAAAGAAGCTGTCAATAGTGAGATTGAATCCATTTTACAAAATCATACATGGGAACTAGTGGATCTTCCACCAAGTTGTAAACCTCTAGGATATAAATGGATACTCAAGAGGAAATTGAAAGTTGATGGATCTATTGGCAAGTATAAGGCAAGACTTGTTGTAAAGGGTTGTAAACAAAAGGAAGGTGCCTTGAGATACATCAAATGGATGTAAAAACTACATTCTTAAATGGTGAATTAAATGAGGAGATTTATATGGAATAACCTGAGGGGTTCATTATCCCTAGTCAAGAAAAGAAAGAGTGTAGGCTTGTTAAATCTCTTTATGGATTAAAGCAAGCTCCAAAGCAATGGCATAAGAAATTTGACAATGCAATGATGTCAAATGGGGTTAGAATCAATGAGTGTAACAAATGTGTGTACATTAAGGATATTGCAAATGGCAATGTCATTGTGTGTCTCTCTATTGATGATATGCTCATTATAGGTAGCAATAATGATATCATTAAAGCTACCAAGAGAATGTTGACTAATGAGTTCAACATGAAAGATTTAGGTATTGCAGATGTTATACTAGGAATGAAAATTTCTAAAAAATCTGATGGACTTGTCTTATCTCAATCACATTATATTAAGAAAGTTTTAGAGAAATTCAAGAAATATAATGACAATCCAGTGAGAACACCTGTAGATGTAAATTTACATCTAACTAAGAATAAAGGGTAAGGCATATCTCAATTGGAGTATTTGAGAATAATAGGCAGTCTTTTGTATATAATGAACTGCACTAGATCGGACATAGCATATTCTGTCAGCAAGTTGAGTAAATACAGTAGTAATCCAGGGGAAGACCACTAGAAGGCATTAGTTAGGGTTTTAAGATATTTGAAATACATCCTAAACTATGGGTTGCACTACACTCGGTATCCAACTCTACTAGAAGGGTATAGTGATGCTTATTGGATATTCGACACAAAAGACACCAAATCCACGAGTGGATATGTCTTTACACTTAATGGTGCAACGGTATCTTGGAAGTCTTCTAAACAAACATGCAATGCTAGATCCACAATGGAATAAGAATTTATTGCATTGGAAAAAGCAGGAGAAGAAGCAGAGTGGCTTCGTCATTTCCCAGAGGATATGCCAATGTGGATGAAACCTGTGTCCTCTATTTGTATACATTATGATAGCAAATCAGCTATTGGTAGGGCATAGAGTCATATGTACAATAGTAAGTCTCAACATATATGTCAACGACATAACATCGTGTGGCAGTTGCTCTCTAATGGAATTATTTCCATTGACTTCATAAAGTCGAAAGAAAATATAGCAGATCCGTTAACCAAAGGTTCGTGTAGAGAGTAAGTAAACTATTCATCGAGGGGAATGGGGTTAAAGGCTATGACATAAAAGTCTCAGGGATGGCAACCCAACCTAGCTGACTAGAGATCCCAAGATCTAGGTTCAAAGGGACAACCGAATCGTAGAAACTAGTTTTATCACTATGGAGATAACATCTCCCACCCATTCTTATGTTTGTAAGCGATGTTCAGGGTAAACTTTGCTTTTAATGATTCTTATATCTTGGAATTCCAAGTGGGGTATAGTAGGATACTCTTAATAAGAGTCACCTATATGAGTGTGAAGTAGGCCGCTTCCATGAGAGTTTTAAGGCTAAATTCTCTAAAGCACTTCATGAATTTACCAGGATATTTTCAGGACTGAAATGAACACAACTATAAGAACGAAATATGTTCGGAAAGGAGCTGTGTGAATTTTATTGTCTTGGTATACACAAATGGCTGAAAATTCAAAAACATCGTGTTCACTAATTAGCTAGTACATCTGATAGTCTTTCACAAAGGAAGGTTCAAAGCCAAAAGCCACCTTTCCTGATACAGTAACTTTTCTTCTACTCTCTGTGTCTCTGCATCATTATTTGCATAGTGTTTATCAATTTCTATTCACGTGGGGGATTGTTGGAAAAATAACGTGGAGTGAACAAGAAATTGATGTTTTCTATGTTCACTTGAAAATGTTATTAAAAGTGGTGAAAATCTTGAGTCCCACATACGAAAGGAAAGAGATAATAAATAAGTTTATATGCTCATGAGTTGGACATTGGGTTGGACTTTTGGCATATATGGACTAGACCTACTTGTCCAAATAATAATATTTTATTATTTTAATTTTTGAGTCATGTATAATTTTTTTATAGTCCCTCATTTATAAAACTACTTTTTTAAGAAAACTCTCCTAGAGAGAATATTTTATGCATTTCATTTTGTGTCAAAGAGAGAGAAAGAGACATTGAGTAGTTCGCAGAGCATGACATTGTGTGCTTCGTTTTCGTGCAATAGATCATTTTGTCCTAGGAGACAGATGTCCGTGTACCACAGTGATTGTGTGAGGGGCGAAATCTGCTTTAAGGAGATTGTGTCAAACACAAGACTTGATCTGAACCATTCATCCTTCACGTATTTGGTCTGTGAGTTTTTAATTATTTGCAAATTTTTTCTTATATGTATACAGTATCTATTTATTGTGTTTGTCTATTACATCAATTTGTGTTATTGTTTATATTTAGATCTGTATATTGTTCCTTTTGCTTTATTACAAAAGAAAATTGTTGAAATATATCCCATAAATGATGCATAATCTTTACAATCTATAAAACTTTGTTTAGCACTAATCATTTGATCTTAAAAGATATGTAATGGCACTTGATTCTATTTAAGTCTGTGGTATAATATTTACAAAGTAATTACCATGAAACAAGCACCTAATCTTTCATTGCTTGGCAATGGGAGAAGTAACAAGCATGCTTCCGACGCCCATATAATTGGCAGCAAAATCGTCATCATATTTGCCTAGCATATCCTTCAAACTACATTCAACATTCCTCCCCTTTATCACTCAAAATCTTGGCTTTATCTTCTTCTCCAACGAGTATTTAAAATACCTTGGATAGTCCACCACATCAGTTATTGGCTTCTCCATTGTGTTGACGAGGAATTCTGCCTTTGGTCTCAAAACCTCATCAATGCTGTATCCTAATAGAGGAGAGAATTTACGGACCATCAATGCTGTATCCTGATAGCCCTAATGTCATTAAGTATGTCATCCTGCATACAAAAGCACCCGCAAAAACAAGATTTATGTGTGTGGCAACTTTTAAAACAACTGTAATCATTTTAAAAAACCCATATAAATGCATTGTAATCATTATAAATATGGTCTAGATGTTGACGTAACTCATCAAGTAATTCATACTTCTCAAAACGACAAAAATATCATATGAGAGAAATTGTGGATAACTGGTCTTATTAGTGATAAGAACTACATACTCATGGTGTATTGTCTAATACTCTTAACATCAGTCTTACCTTGTCAGTTACCTAGAGTTGAATGAGGTAAAATGGTCATGCATTTGTATTAACAGCCACAGATGTGAAAGATCACTATTACATGCCCTTGTAGAAAATCATGGCATAGTAATTTGTAATCCTTTTCATAAAAGTATAAATTAAGGCAACCAGGGCTAATGTATTTAAGTATGATTCGATCAACATCAGACACAAAAAGCTCTGGATATTTTTTGATTACACGGGGAACTTGAGCTCCAGAAACATCAATACTAGTAAGGAATTCAAGTTTTCTCTTAATAGTTTTCTCAATGCTGGTAGCAAAAATTTCTGGACAGCGACAAATTATCCTTCCAATTGTTTCTTTATCAATCCCAAGACCTTCCAAAAACGAAATGACCTGCACATAAAAATTAGAAAAATACTCAAGGAACTCTAATTGACATAAAGATTTGCACTTTTAAGTGTATCAATTGCATTTGGACATAATGTCATTCTTCTTGGTTGATATTGACAAATAATCTAATTTTCTTAATTCTTTATCTAATCACAATTGAATCACTAGAAGAGCTTGAATACAGAGGGAACATGGCAAAGGTTGGTAAGTAGTGAAATTTAACAAAATGTTATGGGCCCTGAGGAAGGACTTTCAATGTCCTATTTAATGAATTGAAATTCTTGTATGCCTAATCTATGATTAGTAGGCACTTACAACATGCTTTAAAGTAAACTAACCCCTGAACCAATTTAAATAAATATATATTTATACATGTATGTTTCGCATTTAAGGTCCCTTACATTCTTGACTTAGGCTCATTGGAGCTGGATCCTGATTCATGACTGCCAACTGTTTCATAGAGAAACTGGCATTTGGAATTTCGATCCCCTCCATTTTGATTTTCATTCCACTTCAATTCTAATCACCTACTGAATGTTTGATGGGTCTCACTCCAACAGGTGAGCTGCTTGAGATGGATGGTTGGATTAAATTATATTATGATAGATGTGTACAAGCAATTGAGATTGACCTGCAATTGAGATTGACCTGCAATTGAGGATTTGTTATTTTAGGCTCCATAAGCACAATCAACGAGATTAAGGCAAATTATGGTGGGTATCTTGCAAGCAATGCAAGCCAACAATGCATCTAAGTACTTTTAGGATCATTTGGGAATGTACCACTTTTAATTTCTCCAACCAAGCACATTCAAGGGCTCCACTGACAAAGAGCTTTTAGTCTTGTGTTGGAATTAGGCAAACTTACCAACATAGATATTACAATTGATTATTTACCAAGACAAGTTAAGCTATTTTGACCCCATGTAAATGGAGAATGATCAATGTTTAGACAATCATTGCGCTAACTTGTCTTTTTCGGTATGTGTTACATATTATTGGAATCACAGTCTACTATCTTAGACTGAAACTAAGGGGCGATTTGGATTTGCTGTTTCCATAACTCATAACTTTGTTTTCATCACCCATAACTCAAAAATGGCGGGACCCATGGCTGAGAAGTTAGTTTGATTTTTGTTTTCAATTTTTGTTTCTATCACTCAATTCTCTTATTTTTTAGTGATGAGTTATAGAAACTGAATGCATATTTTAAGTGTTTTCAATTTCCATAACTCAATTTTCAATAACATTTCTGTAATTAAACCTACATTGAGGGTCCTACGGTCAGAGTCCAGCCGCAACTTTTGACCATTTTTTTTCATTGGGTTCGGTGAGTTTGGTTTCTTCTTCTTTTTTTCTTCTTTTTTTTTTCTTCTTCTTTCATTGGGTTCGATGAGTTTAGGTTTTTGGGTTTTTGGGTTTTTTTTTTTCATTGGGTTCGGTGAGTTTGGGTATTGGGGGTTGAAGGAAAAAAAAAAGAGAGTAAAAGCTACACCAAGTTACAGGTATGAGGCCTACAAACAGTTGAAAATTTTGAGTAATGACAAGTTGAGTGATGGTGCCAAACGGGTGGGGGGTAGGGAGTTGGGGTATTTTAAGTAATGAGTGATGAAAATTGAGTGAGAAGTGATGAACGATGAAAAAAAAAAACCAAACAAGCCCTAAATATCCATATTACAACAAGACATCTATGAAACTTTCCAAAGATTGATTAAATATAAAAATAAAAATATGTATGTATGTATGTATGCATGTACAAACACACCCCATAGATAAACAAACCAAACCCAAAACATGCAATGGGAAAGAAACTAATGATATATGAAAGAGACACCTGGAAGTTCAGTATTCTATATTTAACTAAAAAAGAAACTTAGAAATGCTTTGGTGCTCTTTTAAGAAGCAATGGGGGAAAATCATTGAATACTTTATGAGTATCATAAATGTGTACTATTTACTCTCACATGAATTGTGAGTCCCATTATAAATTTAACTAGTAAAACTTACAGTTATGTGAAAGGAGTGAGTACATATTTATGGTATTCTGAGAGTACCTAATAATTATTCAAAGACCATCTAGAGTAAATCTTTAAGTAGCTGCCACCAATCTAAAGGTGCAATGAAATATTGATGTCTTCTGGAGTCTGGACTTTGAATTGAACACAAACGAACTAATAACAAGTAAAAGACCTTGGAGTGAACGAACTGTGATGGCTGATATTTAAAAGACCAATTTACCCTCGGAACTAACGTTTTATGTTATAACAAGAACAGAGTTGTCAACTCCACGCCCTGGTTTCGAGTTTGGTAACTTTGGTTGTCCTTCAAAGTGTAAAGTTGTGGTGGTTTTGACCCAACCAACAACCCTTTTTCCTTTTTTTTTTTCTTTTTTTTTTTCTCTATTTTAGTGATCATTCTTGATAATTGTTCTTTATTATCATACTAAGATATCAATTGATCTTTATTATCAGAATAAGAGTATAAGACATCAATTGATTTTTTGTTATAAACAAAAATCGAACCTCAAATCTCTCATTCACTTTTTTGAAATACACATATTGGAAATAAATATCCAAATATCAATATTTTTATATAATTTTCTATTGCACAAGGTAGCATTTGGTTTGAAGAATCCACGTTACTCCTTGATATCAAATTTTTGGAAACATGTGATGCCTAAAAATTTAATAATTTTTGTGTTGGGAATAGTTAATGAATGTTCTATGGATATTAGTTTAGAAAAAAAATTATAAATTTTTTATGGGAAAATTAAAAAGTAACTAATTTTTTTTAATATTTTTGTATATTTTCTATGAAAGTAGTATTAAAACTTATTTTTAAATTGTCTATTAACAAATGTCCTAAGGGCACCCGTTAACAAAACCTTTTATGTTTGGTACTTTGGTTTGATTAAGAATTAAAATCTAATAAGATTCCAAGAAAATTAGATTCCTATATAGGGTTTATTCTTAAGAACCTTGTGAGAATTATTTGTCATTTCCAAAAAATACTTATATTTATAAACAAAATATCAAGTCCACTTTTTGTGGCATCTTTCAACAAATAAATAATGAGAAATAATATAAAAAAATCAATCAAGTCAATTCACTAAAATTGTAAAACAATAGTCTAATATTTCGTATGATAAAAGGATAATAAATTAAATTTATTGTTCTTCATGGCATATTATAATATATTGTCTTTTCAATAAAAATAATTTGTTTTATTTTAGCATCAAATTTAATTCCAAATAGGAGAAGCCGAGAAGCCAGTAAAGAAAATATCATATTTCATACTTATATTTACTTTGCTATATAAAAATAGTTTTTATATATTGGATAAACTACATATAACTTATATTGGATAAACTAAAATTATTAGTTTATTTAAAATATAACTTTTTTTAGGGATGACAATATAGATACAAACATCCTTACAAAAGTGGGATTAGCTGGGAATTGAGATGTTTACATTCATGTGAGTTCCGTGTGTAATTTACAATCAAGTGTCTGTTTGATAATTGTTTGAACAACAATTTTCATTGTTTAAACAACACAACACGTATTTCATAACACTTTTTCACTCACATGTATTTCCACAACACTTAAATAACGTTACTAAAATAACATTACCAAATGGCCCCCAAATATAAGAATCTTAAGAAATATCATTCTCAAGATTTTTTTTTTTTTTTTTGAGAAAAACATTCTCAAGAATGCTAATAAATTATCTTGTACCAAAAGCCTCATACAATATTCATATATGTATTCTTCTTTATAAGTAATTTTTTTTTCTAAGTATCCTTCCTACCCACATAATCCTAAATAGTTGATCTAATCATCACCATTTTTTTTTTTAGTAAACCACCATTTATCTATTTAATCGGTCAATATATAAAAATAAAAGATATAGATAAAATCTGTCTAGATAACTAAAGAGTAAAGACACAACGCTGCTACTTCTTTTTGCCTTATATAAATTTAGGTTTTTGTCTACTCTCCTTCTTAATCACTTTATATGGTAATTAACAAGTGATAACTTTAACAAGGACAAGCAATGACAGCATGTTCATTTTTTAACCACTTTTGACAATAACAAGTCACATTACAATGACCGTTTACATTCACTAGTAACTCACATCACATTTAGCAACAACTTCACAATTAATTTCCTTTTCCTATTAGATTGTGACATGATCACATGAGATAGTTACATTTAATCTAACCGATAGACTTTGCTATATCGCACGCTAGTGTTATTTGGTTCACAGTTTTAAAAAGTGTTTCAAACACTGGGAAACAAAAAACCGTGAATTTCACTAAAATTTTTGTTTGGTTGAGTCATGAGTGTTTTCAAAAACGAAAAACAATTTAGGGCCTGTTTGGTTTTCAGTTATTAGTGAGACCCACCATAAAGAAACTTGTTTAGTTTAAAAACTTGTACTCAATTTTCATTTTCAGTATCCTAAAAGTTGAATTTGAATACACAAAAATGAAAATACTTTTTCAGCGTTTTCATTTTCATAGAAAATGAATACAATGACAATTCCGTAAATTTTGTGAAAACACAAAGGGCCCCACTTGATTGATGTGAGTGTGTGTAAATGAAAAAAGTAACTTAAAAATAATAATAATAATGTCAAACCGTGTATGATAAATTTTATACCTAAATTATGTATTCAAAGTAACTTACCAAACACCCTCACATATAAAAATAATTTTTTTTTATATTCAATTTTAGAATTTGAATACAGAAAAGAGAATGAAAAGTGAATACATCACTTGCCTTAAAAATCATGTCTTGAAATTACTATGCAAGACTGCAAGTAGGTATTTTTAAGGGCACCAAAAAGAGGTTTTCAACACTCATTTTCTATTTTTAAATAAACACATGGTGGCAAACTTGTACATAAATCCAAATGCTTCAAATCTCTTCCATCTTCCCTTCATCTCATCCATTAGGGAGAATCGATTCTCAAATCAACTAACAAGGTCCAATAAGATAGCTCTAGAATTTGACACTACTCTCCATCATAAGAAATTATTAGGTCCATCAGGAGGACTGCTAATATGATCCTCCCAACTTATGAGATAATGTCATTTATGCAAATGTGTGAGTAAACTTTCTAATCAGCACAAGGAATAAAAAATAAAAATTACCAAATGATATCACATTTGCTCAAATAAGAGTATTTTATTAGTTGAGAATTTAAGAAGGACCATGTCAGGAGTTCTCTAGTGGACTTAATAATCAAATTGAGTACTAACTAGCCAGTTTCTTTTATATATATATATATATATATTCTATTTTTGGTCAATTTACGTAAGCAGTAATAACAAGGTAACACAAAAGTCAATGCCGGCAATTTTGTTAAAATTCAATGCTAAAACTCACATGATGTGAGTTTTAATTTCCAACTATAACTTGTGTGATGTGTCACGTTGAGAAATAACTTCACCATTTAATGAAAGTTATTATTATAATTATTCTATGTTGTTGGCATTTGTGTGTCAAATATGACCACGAAGTATGCTAATCTATTTCTCTTTATTATTGTTTAAAAATTGAGATGTTTTGGTCATTTTGGGTAGATAGCAACACGTGACAAATGATAGTAAACTTTACCACGTTTAATGATAACTTACATCACATTGGACAGTTTTATAGCATTTTTTGCGTGTTTAATCAAGAATGTGACAAGGTCCCATAAACAAGCTACGTCAACTCTTAACAGTTAGATCGGCCCTTATTACCCAGCAAAAAAAATAAAAGTNATGACCGTACGAATATATTGACATACAATTACATGAATATGCAATTACATATATATAAATATATTTTAAGAGATAATTACAACATGTTGCTAACCTTATAACTTGAATAATTTCTCTCCTTTAAACCCCAAGCACATAGTGCATGAGAAAATGTCAATTCAGCTTCAAGGCCGTAGACGCATACAATTACAAACTAGGCATCAGGCAAAAGCAATAAAATATATGGACCACCTCGGATGACATCCCACAACTACAAATAATTCAACAATGCTCTATAGCGGAAAGAGACCGTCTGTAAGAGGCAATTACCAAATATTCTGGTGGCTAAGGTGATTTTGGAAAAATAGATATGGTAAGGGTGTTTGCTGGTTTGAGGAAACCATACGTGACTATAAGAATGACAATGATGCATAATCTTTACAATCTATGTTTAGCATTGAACATTTGATCTTAAAAGATATGTAATGGCACTTGATTCTATTTAAATCTGTGGTATAATATTTACAAAGTAACTACCATGAAACAAGCACCTAATCTTTCATTGCTTGGCAATGGGAGAAGTAACAAGCATGCTTCCAACGCCCATATAATCAGCAGCAAAATCGTCATCATTTTTGCCCAGCATATCCTTCAAGCTACATTCAACATTCCTTCCCTTTAGCACCCAAAATCTTGGCTTTATCTTCTTCTCCAACGAGTAGCTAAAATACCTTGGATAGTCCACCACATCAGTTATTGGCTTCTCCATTGTGTTGATAAGGAATTCTGCCTTTGGTCTCAAAACCTCATCAATGCTGTATCCTAACAGAGGAGAGAATTTACGGACCATAAATGCAATATCCTTTGCTGATAGCCCTAATGTCATTAAGTATGTCATCCTGCATACAAAAGCACCCACAATAACAAGATTTATGCGTGTGGCAACTTTTGAAACAACTGTTATCATTTTAAATAACCCATATACATGCATTGTAATCATTATAAATATGGTCTAGATGTTGACGTAACTCATCAAGTAATTCATACTTCTCAAAACAACAAAAATATCAAATGAGAGAAATTGTGGGTAGCAAGTCTTATTAGTGATAAGAACTACATACTCATGGTGTATTGTGTAACACTCTTACGTCAGTATTACCTTATCAGGTACCTAGAGTTGAATGAGGTAAAATGGTCATGCATTTGTATTAACAGCCACACATGTGAAAGATCACTATTACATGCCCTTGTAGAAAATCATGGCACAGTAATTTGTAATCCTTTTCATAAAAGTATAAATTAAGAACCAGGGCTAATGTATTTAAGTATGAGTCATACCTAGGAAGTAAAGTTCGGTCAACATCAGACACAAAAAGCTCCGGATATTTTTTGATTACACGGGGAATGTGAGCTCCAGAAACACCAATACTAGTAAGGAATTCAAGTTTTCTCTTAAGAGTTTTCTCAATGCTGGTAGCAAAAATTTCAGGACAGCGACAAATTATCCTTCCAATTGTTTCTTTATCAATCCCAAGATCTTCCAAAAATGAAATGACCTGCACATAAAAATTAGAAAAATACTCAAGGAACTCTAATTGACATAAAGATTTGCACTTTTGTGTATCAATTGCATTTAGACATAATGTCATTCTTCTTGGTTGATATTGACAAATAATCTAATTTTCTTAATTCTTTATCTAATCACAATTGAATCGCTAGAAGAGCTTGAGTACAGAGAGGGAACATGGCACAGGTTGGTAAGTAGTGAAATTTAACAAAATGTTATGGGCCCTTAGATGGGACTTTCAATGTCCTTCTATTCAATGAGTTGAAATTCTTCTGTGCCTAATCTATGATTAGTAGGCACTTACAACATGCTTTAAAGTAAACTAACCCCTGAACCAGTTTAAATAAATACATATTTATACATGTATATTTCGCATTTAAGGTCCCTACCATGCTTGACTTAGGCTCATTGGAGCTGGATCCTGATTCATGACTGCCAACTGTTTCATAGAGACACTGGCATTTGGAATTTAGATCCCCTCCATTTTGATTTTCATTCCACTTCAAGTCTAATCACCTACTGAATGTTTGATGGGTCTCACTCCAACAGGTGAGCTGCTTGAGATGGATGGTTGGATTAAATTATATTATGACAGATGTGTACAAGCAATTGAGATTGACCTGCAATTGAGGATTTGTTATTTTAGGCTCCATAAGCACAATCAACGTGATTAAGGCAAATTATGGTGGGTATCTTGCAAGCAATGCAAGCCAACAATGCATCTAAGTACTTTTAGGATCATTTGGGAATGTACCACTTTTAATTCTCCAACCAAGCACATTCAAGGGCACCACTGACAAAGAGCTTTTAGTCTTGTGTTGGAATTAGGCAAATTTGCCAACATAGATATTACAATTGATTATTTACCAAGACAAGTTAAGCTATTTTGACCCCATGTAAATGGAGAATGATCAATGTTTAGACAATCATTGCATTAACTTGTCTTTTTGGGTATGTGTTACATATTATTGGAATCACAGTCTACTATCTTAGACTGAAACTAAATATCCATGGTACAACAAGAAATCTATGAAACTTTCCAAAGACTGATTAAATATAAATATAAAAAAATTATGTATGTATGTATGCATGTACAAACAGACCCCATAGATAAACAAACCAAACCCAAAACATGCAATGGGGAAGAAACTGATGATATATGAAAGAGACACATGGAAGTTCAGTATTCCATATTTAACTAAAAAAGAAACTTAGAAATGCTTTGGTGCTCTCTTAAGAAACAATAGAACATCTAAAGTAAATCATTAAGTAGCTGCCACCAATCTAAAGGTGCAATGAAATGTTATAATATATATGTGCCAGAAATTTGGATAAAACCAGTTACACCTACTTGTAGAAGCTCTTGAGGTTTCCGAAGTAGTAGCTGGGGACTTTTAGCAATAACCTGACCCAACTTTTTGTTTCTAACACCTAATTTGTCAAAATGTTCCACCATCAACTTTAGCTTGCTGGTTGAACAACCCAATATATGTGGCCAGCTTTTGATTGCACGGTGAACACTCAATATAGGAACCTGTCACAAAACATAATAACTCACTAATATTTCCAATACAAAGAGATTAATCAACATTTTCAAACAATAAAGCATCCATGCCTCCTCCTCCCGACCCACCTATTTCCCAAAAGAGAGGAAAGAAAAAAAGATAAAAGTAATATCCTTAAAGTGGAATAAGAACCCCCAGACTCGGCCAGGTTACTTCCATAAGCAACGCAAAAGCAAACTTGCAATACAAGACACTACAGATTACATCCCTCTTTAAAATAGACACACAAGCAATACTGTAATGCTTACAAATATAAACTATAATGTTTGACCAGGAAAAACAAATCATGTTAAAAAAAAAAAAAAAAGCCATGGTCTTAGTAAAACTTGGCTGGACAAGCAAACATGACTTAGTAGGATATCATACCTTCTCCAAATTAAAAAAATAAAGGACCTCCTTGTAGTTCTCTCGAATGCTAGTAGATAGAATCCATGGATATTTTAGCAACAATTTTCCCATATCTTTATCCACAACTGCAACCTGCAAAGACAATTCATCAACATAGACAGACAGGATAACAACATAACAAGAGAAACATACAAAGGAAACACAATTTCAATATTGAATAGAAAATCATACAAATATTATCATATTTAAATTAAGAAGGGTGTTGTAGCCATAGCAGAAATGCATATTAAATAAGCTTCTCAAACAGTGAATTTTGTTACTTATTCAAAGGAAAAAGATATATCTATACAGGGAATGAGAGACCTAAAACTAACAAAAATAGCCCATGTGCATCACATCTCTATCATTGCATACTGCAATGGATAAAACCTAACTTTATGTTTCAAAGCATTCCACAATACATTTTTGTGCATATGCTAAAATAACATAAAGCATGATTGAATTTCACAGTACCTCCTTGAAAGCCTGAACTCTTAGTTTAATAAGCTCAATATTGTAGAAAATAATTGGTGGAAATAATAGAATCAAGTTTATCAGGCGTCCTCTTGGTACTCCAATATTCTCAAGAAATTCCACCATAGGTTTCATGTGGGATTCTACTGATAACAAAAGAAGTCGTGGAAATGATTCAATTAGATATCGAAAAGAATCATCGTTGGAACCCAACATGTCTAAACCTCCACGCCGAGCTTGAATCTACAACAAAAAATTGAAAAATTATCTTACAATTTCATAAATCACCCAAACATACATATATGCATACTGAACAGATCAACATAATACATGACAGAAATTTGGGTGAGACATACCAGACCTTTTCGAAAAAGGATAAGGTTTGTTGCAATTCTTCATCAATTGAAATTGATAAATACATCATCATACGGCGAGCATTTTTTCCTATGCGGCCCCCATCATTGTTGCCAGAAAATAATAGTTCCTTCATACACTTAACCTATAAGTGAAACGCAAAATAAGCAACAATTCTGGCATACATTCATTTCAGGAAAAAAATCTATAAGACAAAAAACCAATAACATGAAACTGCTCCATCATCTTATTATCAAAATCACCAAAATTTGGCAAAAACAGAGAATAAGTATATAGAAATCTGCAAGAGTTTATTGTCAAGAGCATAACTTAGGACCATTAATTGATACTGAGACTTATTGAATATTGATAACACAAGGTACCAAATAAGTGAATAACTTAATCTAGACAGACCACGTCATATCCTATAGAGTTTTGGACAAGTATTCAATACTCCTAGAGCAATGCTCCCTCCTCTCCCATGAATGGTGAGTCTCACAATGAATTTAATTAGTACACGTACTATCATGTGAGAGGCAGGAGCACTACACCTTGAGTACCTAATAATTACATTTGAGTAACAAATAAAGTATTAAAACTGTCTCAAGGCCCTTGAAGTGTAAGCCTAGGATCAAAGAATCAGGCTGCCAACATTCAGTGCCTGTTAACTAATCCTTCTTGTGTAACATTCTAGCTCATAGCACAAAATTGTGATAACAACATAACAATAACGTTAAAAATCCTTACTCCTAACCTCCCAACCTAACAAATCATAACCAGAAGGTGGCAAAAAATGGTCAAGCTAACAATTCCTAAGAGTGACTTCATTTCTCAAAAGAAATAATATCTCAGGCCAATTACCAGATTTACCATTAACCATATCAAAGAAAGACAGCAAAAATATTTCAAACCAATAACTAAAAAGTAGTTGTTTCATTGTTCGAGATATATTCCAGTGTTCACAGCATATAGGGCTATAAATGAACTGGACTGTTTATGAACAGATTGGGCACACTCAGGAAAAAACTTGTTTATATTTGTTTATTTCACAAATGAGCCAAGCTCAAGCCTAATGGTTCATTTAGATTGAGGGGGAGGGAGGGGAAGTTGAGTAGAATTGGCCCAAAATTAGCCTATTTTCAGCCAACTCTACTCTACTCCCTTCCACTCCCCCTCCCTTCCCCCTCAATCCAAATGTATGTGTTAGCAACCTCATGAATATGTATACATGTATAGGAAAAAAAATAGTTATATATAAAACATGTGAACAAAAAAATGAACCAAGCTTGGAAATTGAATCTAGTTTGATGATGAACTCGAGTTTCGGCTCGTGTTCAAAATAAAATTAAATGAACAATCCCAAACTTTCTCCTCTCGTTTACCACCCAATGGCATAGTTTTCCATTTCTACTTCAAATTTTATAATTTGAAACACACACACACACACACTCATTTTAAACCTCAAGCCATCGCATCACAATCGTTTTTCATTCCCACTCAGCAACTAAACAGAGATTCACAGCCATTATCTACAACCAATCAAGAAACCAAAAAGAACCCAACAAACATTCTAATACATAAAACAAAAGAAGCAACCATTTTGGACGTTTCTCTCGAAGTCTCTCACCTTATGAACGAGAGCAGGAAGCGACTCAGACGACAAATACCGCGCAACATTCATGGCCGCAGAAAGACTCAACCCCACACTCTCCAAGAACGCAACCTTGCCATTATCACCTTTCTCCTTGGCCATATAAAGGACCTTCTTCTTGAACCCAACAACAGCATCTCCAGCAACAGCAAAGTCTTTACCTTCATCTCCGCAGGAACCCCACAGCGAGAGCTCGTCCAAATCCCTGACCCCATCAACAAGCATCTTCAAATACCTTGGCGAGTTTGAAGAAATGGAGTCCGAATCGGCCTGGGAGACCCCGAATCCTTGGAGAAACTCGGAAATGGCTTGTTGGGCTTCATGGGTTTGCCATGATTGGTCGTTGGGTAGAGGCGCAGGGTTGCTTGGTGGAGATGCGAGTAAGGGGTGGAAGCGGAGGAGGGGTTTTGGTTTTGGAAGGAGAAAAGGGTGGGACTTGAATGGGATTTTGTGGAAAAAAAGAGGGTAGTAAGGGAGGAATAATGGGTTAAAGAAAAGGTTTTGCGGGGATGATGGTGAGAGTTGGAGGAATTGGGAGAACATGTGTGTGCTATGCAAGGGTGAGCAGTGATCTCTCTCACTTTCTGGCGGTGGCAGCTTAGAAGTTAGTAGTTAAAGAACAATGAAACCAAATGGGGGAGGCGGGGTTTGCATTGAGAATCTCATAAATCATAATCCAATTCAAACCCCACTCAATGAGTATTTTTCTTTTCCCCTTTGTTTTTTATTTTATTTTTTATTTTATTTAATGGGATGACAAAAACACCCTGTTCCGAACCATCCAAAGGATCCGATCAGGCCGAACCGGACTTGATCCAACTCAAAGGTTGTGGCTGTTGACAGTGGGTCTCCATCTTCAAAACCTGACTCCAAGAGGTCAAGTCACGAGTTCTCTCTTTTAAAACTTGAGCAACCCAATTCAAGCGGCAACCCAATCAAAATTTGACGAGATTTTACTAGATCTTCGCCGTTTCCACTTCTTCCCGCCAAGATCTCACCAAAATTTCGCTATTTTTCTCCATTAATTCGTTAAATATTCATTGTTTTTGGAATTCTCAATTTTGCCTGAATCTGAGCACCACCAAACAATTATATGATCCGTCTAATCTGATTTCCTTACTAGTCGATGGCAAGTCTAGTTCTTCTTCACCCAATCTGATCAAGTCGAGTACGAGGTGGGCACAAACCAGACCCAAATCAACTAATTGACAAGCCTACCCTTCGACATGAATTTCCTCCACCCTTAATAGGGAATAGGTGATGATGAGTGTAGCACACTCCACCAAGTCTTGACATGTTCTGTGTGAACTTGTTTCACCTCAAAAAGGGGATGGGACGAGGACGGGTTTTGCACGCCCTATTCCTTTTTACCCCACCCCACCCCATCCCAAATGTGTGTGTGTGTGTATAATTTATTAATGCTTATAATTTTTTTTTTTTCTATAAGTATCCTAATTGTAATTTATTACCATTTGCAAAGTTCTTTACTCTCTTAGTAGTCTCATGGTTGGCCTTTTTCTTTTATGTTTCATCTTTATCTTAACAATCTCATTAGGATTTGTAAAACACATCTAACTCGCTTTGCACGAGTTTCCTTGCCTTAAAGAGTAGACATGGAGGGGATGGGGCACCCATGATCCTTATGGATGCCTATTTGTGTTAATAGGCTAGGGCCTATTCTGCTACGTTTAGGCCCGTTGAGTCATGGGTCAGGAAGTCAAGGCTGGCCTAATACCTTAGAAGGACCATGCTATAGGCCAATTTGTGTGTAAGCCAAGCACTCCAGGGATGTAGACGACGAAACACACAAGGCAGAGAGTTGGACTGTGGTTAGTGGGCTAGCTACAGTAGGAAGGAGTGAAATGGCAAAATAGCTGGCACAATAGAACAACCAATACAGCAAATATGATAAAGGATGCCACGGTAGACCAACTAACATAGCAAACATAATAAAAGTTGCTACAACAAAACAACTAATATAGCAAATATGGTAGAGAATGCCACAACAAAATAACTAATACAACAAATATGATAAAGGATGCGACGGCAGAACAACTAATACAGCAAATATGTCACAATAGACAACTAATACAATAAATATGGTAAAGGATGCCACGACAAAACAACTAATACAACAAATATAAGCTCTAACAAGTAAAATTATATGTAGCAATCAAAGTCGAGCGTCGAATCTTTCCGCAGAAAGTGAACTAAGAAGGAGCCTAAACCTCAACTTGAACAACCTTGTCACAAACTTTTACCATCAAAGTTGTGCATTTTGGGGAATTGGCCTAAATGACTATTTGTTACTACTTTTGGGATTCCAAAGAGTGGGTTCGCTAAAGAAGGAGGGAAAAGATAGTCTATTACTGCATGCTCATATTTCTGCCGTGTTTTTTTTTTTTTTTTTACCACTTCCTTTCTTTCCCTTTTTTTCTCTGTTACTTCTCTCTCAATTTTCACTACTTTCTTCCCATTGGGCCTTGTCCCTTTCATCTATGGCTACTGCCCCTCTTTATAGTGGACTGATTCCATGAGATTTCTCCCTTTTACTCATAAGGTTTCACCATTTGTTGTTGACATCCTTTTAGGACTGCTCACCAACTCATTGGTTGCCCGGCCGCTATCACTACTGGGTAAACTCAATGCATTCTCTTTCTTCCACTTCTCATTTCATGACAAAATCTCTCATTGTTTGATCTTGCTATAAGCCTCTACCTCTGGGTAGTTCAAATGGATAAAGATTTGGCTACTTCCTCACCTACCTCTATGGCATGCATCAGGTGGTCCCAATCATTTACCACCTCTTTTGGGTAAGATACCATCCCAATAAAGTATATTCCCAAAAGAAGCCTTCGCTAGAAACCAAAGATAGACTCTTTTCCCCTTACCACCGAACCACACCCTCTGAATCCCTTAATCGTAGGCCCACCTCTCTTGTATTGGCTAGGTACGGATTTGTGGTGCTTCGACCATTGTGTGCTTGCTCCACTATCCTTTGTTTTTTTTTTTTTTTCCTTATGTTCCCATGCCATTTCTACCATAGCAAATTAGTTTTGTTTCGTTCTGCTGCGTGTCTCTTCTGCTCGTGTTTATCCTCTATGGAAGAGAGCATGGGCTTTTGGGTTTGCCTTATTTCTTTTCATCCCTTCATAGGCTTGTGTGTTTACTTGGCATAAGTTCTTGCCAAACCAATTTGTTGGACTTTTGCTTTTCTTATTTCTTATTTCCTCGGGCCTCTATAATCCACTGACTTGCACGTTATTCCCTTTTTTTTCCACCTCTTACTGTGTTCATGGACCTACTAGCGTATTAGGTTTTACTTCTTCCTTTGGACTTTTATAACTCATTTACTTTACCTCTTATGTGTTTATAGGCCTACTGGCTGTCATTTCCTGCCATATTGGCCCATTGGGCTTTTACCTCTTCCTTGGGCTCTCATAACCCACTTGCTTTACTTTTACCTCTTATTGTGCCCATGGGCTTGCTGACTGTCACTTCCTACCATGTTGGCTCATTGGGCTTCTACCTCTTTCCTTAAGTTCTCATGGCCCACTTGCTTTACTTTTACCTCTTATTATGCCTATAGGCCTGCTAGCTGCCACTTCCTGCCATGTTGGCCCATTAGGCTTTTACCTCTTTCCTTGGCTCTCATGGCCCATTTGCTTTTATTTTGCTTTTCCATCCTTTTCCTCTTCATTTTTTCTTGCTATTAGGCCTTTCTGCTATTGAGCCCTTTTTATCAAAAATGGGTGTTAACAATCCTACCCCATCCCACTCCATTGTCATCCCTATTTTTGGAGATATGTAGATAGTAAGGGAAATGATGTGGTTCAAACCACAAACATAAGACAATGTAGAATATATCATTACAATTTGGTTATCACTTGAGCATTTGTATAACCCATTTTATATAAGTAAAGGGAAAATGGAAAAAGGCCACAAGCCAATTGGGTAGTTTTTAAATACATCCACTTAACTTTTGAGGTATTATAGATGCTATTTCACAATGAAAATTATAGATCCTATTTTGCAATTATCGTTTTACATCACACTACATGCAAAAACATTGTTTTATGACAAAAGGGCAAATCACCATTTTGACTGATGGATGAATAAGTGCTTAACTAAAATAAAATAAAATATTTAGATTGAGCTACATCAATATTTTTTGAGCATGTTTTTATTTTATAATTTCTAATTTTAGAGTAGTACGTTTATCGTGTTATCATCGAATGTAGACATGTTAGCATACATCAATTAACAATATTTTTTGGATCTATACCACTCGTTTAGAGGCTTTTACATGCATACATAGAAGACGGATTTTAAGATGCACAAAGTTTAATTACAAAATTGATTGTAACTTAAGGCTACAACCTTACTCAATATCTTTTTGTTGGAGGTGAATTTTGATAAATGTACCATTGGATTACATCTACTTCTTTTATACTCCATGGTTACAATTTTTTTAGAAAATTGAATATCAATAGCTATGTCATCAATAAATTGTAAGTTTTTTTAGTTTAAAATTATGCATAAAATATAAGTTTATAGATTATATAGTAAATAATATCCAATTGACACAAAATTTGATATGTGTATTAAAAGCATAAAGAATATGCAATTCAACGATTAGATTTTCAAAATATATAGTAAACTTTGTCCTTTTAAAAATGGTATGGAAAGTTCTTAAAGATTGAGAACTAATGCATCTCGTAAGTTCTTCCTAAGTATAGGAAATTGGCCAACAATTGGGGAGGTTGAACCCATATCATTAAAGTAATTAAGAAACTCATTTTTTAACTCTTGATTAGTTACATTTGTTTAGGCTGAACCCATTTATATTGGCAATTGGAAGCCTAATCCACACATAGGTGGACTGGGCCTGCACTATCGTAGTATCGTTTACCACTAAAACCCTTTATAGCCTAAATTTTCGTCCTTCAAATGGTAGGGACTCGCAAGAATTAGAGCATTCACAAGGAAACAAGTTTGGAGAGAAACAAGTTTGTTGATACCCATTTTTTTGACAAAGGGCCCAACTATAGAAGAAGCCCAACGACGAAGAAAGATGAAAGAGGAAGGAAGTGAAAGACGAACAGTGAAAGAAAATGGGCTATGAAAGCCCAAGAAAAGAGGTAAAAAGCTCAATGAGCTAGCATGGTAGGAATAATGGTTAGCAAGCCCACTTGCACAATAAGAGGTAAAAGTAAAGGAAATGGGCCATAGAAGCCCAAGAAAAGAGGTGAAAGCCCAATGGGCCAGCATGACAAGAATAATGGCTAGCAAGCCCATGGGCACAGTAAAAGGTAAAAGTAAAGTAAATGAGCCACGAAAGCCCAAGAAAAGAAGAAAAAAGCCCAATGGACCAACATGATAGGAATAATGGCTAGCAAACCCACGAGCACAATAAAAAGGTAAAAGTAAAGTAAATGGGCCACGGAAGCCCAAGGAAAGAAGTAAAAATCCCAATGGGCCAGCATGACAGGAATAATGGCCAGGAGGCCCATGAGCACAACAAAAGGTAAGAGCAAAGTAAATGGGCCATGGAAGCCTAAGAAAAGAAGGAAGAAGAACCCAATAGGCCTAGTGACAGCCAGCAAGCCCATGGGCATAGCAAGAAAAGAAGCAATAAGGGCAAGAGCCCAATGAACAAAATAAGCAGGAACTTATGCCAAGACAATGCCCAAGCTCATGAGGAAATAAGAAGAAACAATGTAATCCTTAAAGCCCATGCCCTTCATGCCATGGAGGATAAGCACAAATACAAGAGACACACAGCAAAATGAGACATGGTAGGAACGACAAAAATGATGTGGAAGCAAAAAAAGACAAACGTAAAAGGTAGTGGAACGAACACATAAGGGCCAGAGCACCACCCACTTGTACCCAGCTAGTACAGGAGGGGTAGGCCCACAGTCAAGGGACTCAGAGGGTGTGGTTTGGTAGTGGGAGGAAAATGGTATATTTTGGGGTTCTCGCCAATGCTTCTTTTGGGAAAAATGCCCTGTTGGGATGACATTACGCTCGAAAGAGGTAAGCAAAGGGTTGGGACCACCTGACGCATGCTATAGAGGTAGGTAGAAAGAAGGACTCGAACCTTTATCCATTCGGGTAAGGCAGGAAAGGTGAGTGGACAAACAAAACAAATGAAGGTTTTGTCCTAGAAAGGGGAGTGGCGCAACAAGCACACTCTGAGCAGAAGTAGTGGCCAAGCAACCAATGGGTTTGTGGGTAGTCCTGAAGGAATGCCTACAAGACACCAAAAGCAGTTGGTGAAGCCTTAGAGGCAAAAATGAGAAATCTCATTGAACCAATTCACCATAAAAGGAAGAGATAACCATAGACGAAGGGGAAGGAGAAAAAAGAAAGAGAGAGGACGAAGGGAAAAACCCACAGTGATATAACAGTAAGAAACTAAAAAATGGAAAGAAAGAAAGTGGTAAAAGGGAAGAGAGAAAATACGACAGAAATAAGGGCATGTATCAATAGACCGCATTTTTCCTCCCTATGACACCCACTCTTTGAAACCCTATAAGTAACAACGCATAACCATCTAGGTCCTAGCTCTAGAACATACAACTTTGATGGCAGAAGCCTGTGACAAGGTTGTCCGTATTAGGGTTTGAATTCTTTCTTGGACAATTTCTTGTTGAAAGACTTGACCTAAGACTGAGTTGGTGAACTCACGCAATCCTATTTGCTTAGAACTACTACCACCATCCTACTATAGCTCCTCTTAACTTACTTATCACCTGTATTGATATTTGTTTTGCTGTAGCACCTTTTGCTGGTAGCTATCCTGCTGTGGTACCTTTTATTGTATTTGCTATGGTACCTTTTATTATATCTGTTGTGATATCTTTTATTATATTTGCGGTATCAGATGTTCTACCATGACATCTTTTATTATATTTACTGTATCAGTTGTTCTGTCATGACATCTTTTATCATATTTGCCATATCAGTTGTTCTGTCGCGCCATCTTTTATCATATTTGCTGTATCAGTTGTTCTGTCGTGGCGTCTTTTATCATATATGTTGTATCAGTTGTTTTACAGTGGCATTATCTACTATGTTAATTGAGATACCCAGTCTGCCGTAGCACTTCCCGCCCTGTTTGCGTACTAGGAACGCTTTACTTGCGCACAATCTAGCCTATGACATATTCCCATTGGGATAATAAGCCAGTCCCAACTCTCTAACCCACTACTTCACAGGCCTAAGCATAGCAGAACGGGCCCTGGCCCATTAACGCAAAAAGGCCCCCACAATATTTATATATTAAGTTTGAATTTTAAAAATTTAACCATTGGTTTGCATGATCCTTATATTCTTAACATGAATAGAGACTTTTGGTTTGTTTGGTTCAATGCTTCAAAACTTTTCCTATTAAAGAATAAGGATCCTTTGTAAGAATCTTTGTTTTATTTGATTCAATGTTTCAAGCTAAAAAACCTCCTATGCCCACAACCCTTCATACCATCTCATCTCGAATACATCCTAATCAAGAATGATGTCATATATCTTCAACCTTTCAATGACACCTACCTAACTCTAACTTCGTTGTCCTATCTAATCTTAACCCATACGAGTTGATTATAACCAAGGAAGAGAATCTGCCTTTTTTTAATGAGTAACGACACAACTTACTGGTTTGATATTAAGGTTAGATGTTGTGGGCTCTGTAAAGGATGTAATTGGCTTTGGATCTCTAGGTCTTTGGTGTGAGAAAGTCATAATTGTATTTTGTTTTAGAACTAAAAAGAAATAAAAAGAAACATTCTAATTGATTATTGATTAGATTAGTTGCTTTCTATATATTATGTTTTAGAACTCATAATTTTCAAGTTTCTTTGTAGCTTTTTACTGCTATATAGTGCAATATTGATGTGAGCCATGACGATAAAAGTGAAAGTCAATGATGATTTTTGAGTGTTTTTTGTGTTTTTTTTTTTTTTTTTGTTTTATTTGGAAGTCTAGCTAAAGGCAATTAAATTTTTTTATAAATGGAAATGTTTTTAACCATTTTTTCTTTATTTTATTACAGTCTTTATATGCCAGTACTAACAAATGATTTCCTTTCGTTGAGATAATGAAATGGGTGTTTGAGATTTGTGTGTTGGTATTTGGTTATGAAAACGGAGTAATTGAGGAAGTGTTTGGGAGATTGCTTGAATTTTTGTAATTTTAGGATATGAAAGTATTTTATGCTTTGAATTTAAATTTATAAATTTCAAATTTAAAAATCATTTAATCAATTTAAAAAATAAAGTCTACATATAGTATAATATGTTAGTCTCCTAGAAATGTCTAAAAATCTTGACTATTCCAACCTCAAAAATTTAGATTAGTGAAGCAATTTCACTCAATATTCGGAAACCAATGCTATAAATTTTTTGTTACATAATATATAAATTAAGAAAATTAAGTTTCAAAGCATTAGACAATATTGTGGTAAAACATAAATATTATATAACAAAATGAGTATTATAAATAGGTTTTAAAAAACATAAAAATTATTTCAAATACATTTGCAAAGTATCTGCACACCATGTGGGAAACTAAATGATATCAAAGGCAAGTTTTCAGGGAAAAAAATTATGTTATGATACGTTTTAAACAAAATGAATTCTAGATTTTGTTCCAATAAAGCAGCCTTAAGAGCTTTAGTATTTGGAGTTGTAAAACTCCAAATATGCTATATTTTAGCATCAAATCATAAAAATGGGCATTATCCAACATGCTAGTTGTAAAAATTATTACAATTTAACTACAGTACAGTAACATCTTACAAGTAAGACGTTACTATAGCAAGTTCCTATTTTTTTAATTACTTTTTTAATGTCTCTTTCTTCTTTTCTCTCTCTCTTTTACTATAGCAAGTAAGAGATTGGATTATATTATTTTATTGGGTCGTATGTATTATTTGAATGAGTTGTATAGTAAAATAGAAAATGGGATAATACGTATATTGTAAAGTGGGATAGTATAATAGATAAAGTAGTTTTTTAAATGGTAAAATAGAATATTATTTGCAATTTCGGATGCCAATAATAACTATGAAGCTAATTCCTTTCATCAAAAAATAAAAAATAAAAAAATTATGAAGCTGATTCCTAATTGGTGATTGGCTGGAATGAAATGCATGAACTTTCGACACTTTTTTCTAGTTTTGTCTGTTTTTTCAGTGTCTTTATCTTTCTTGGGTTGAAATTGAATTGTAAAAAAAAAACACCTTTTTTGCTTCTCCTTTCTTGTCTGTTTCTTAAGTGTGTTTTTCATTTCTTAGAGCATTCACATCTGGTTTGTAAACAATATCCCATTTTACCATCTCAAAGTTACTTTATTGGTTATACGATTCCATTTTACAATACACCTAACATCCCAACTTTTATTTTACCATACAACACATTAAAATAATATATTTACACAATAAAATAACATAATCCAAAACCCAAATAAAAACAAAAACCCAAACTAATTTTTATCTCCAAAACTCAGTACCCAAATTGATTTTTATCAATTGAAAACCAAAGTCATCTTCAAGCACATATAGAAGCTACCTCTAAGTATACCCATCCACAATGTCGTTTTCTTGAATCCCCAGCTACAAACTCATGGTCTTCGAAACCTAGAAACCTATAGATTAACAAAACCCAGAAACCTATAGAGAAAACAAAACCCAGAAACCTCAGCCATCGAAACCCATGGCCATGCCACCACCATCACCACAGCAACCCCCCACGTTCACCACCATGAACCCATATATGACCCATAATAAAAACCCCACCCCCTTCCACCACCACCATAGCAACCCCCAACTCCACCACCACGAACCCACAAAAAATTCCATCCCAAAATCAAATCAAACCAATAGCAAAATCCGAATCCAAAAGATGACCCACAAAAAAAAAAAAAAATCAAGTCAAAATTTACACAAAAGAAACCCACATATGCCATGCTGCACCCACCTCTGCCGCAACCCTCCTCTACCTTGCCTCATCCACCTCTGCCACGACCCACCGATCTCACCATGTCGTGACCTTGCAGAAAAAAACACCACCACCGTGACCTTGCCAACCCGAGATCCTTCACAAACAGGCCACCACTGCACACCAAGAGAAACAATGAGTGGGAGATGGAGAGACAAAGTAGGAGTGAGGGAGAGAGGACTGATGGAGAGAGAGAATTAGAGAAAGAAATGAGACACGAAGAGAGACAGAGGATGGAAGGAGAGAGGATAAATTAATTAAGAATTATACAATTGTGCTACAATACCATCATATATTTGGGATGGTATTGTAACACAATTGTAAATTTTTTTGGGTTTACAAGTCCGGGTAATGGGGGTTTTTGGAGCTTTGATGCTAAACATACCAACATATGGCATTTGCAAGACCCAATGTGAATGCTCTTAGGTTTAATTGTCTAATTACTTTTACTGATGAAAACCCTACATGCTTTCCCAAAATGTATCTGTTAACCTTCCACACACAGTAGACTTGGCTCTAGCTAGATTGGTCTCAGTTTCTTGTCTGTCTCATTCAAAACACATTGAATTCCATGATCTTGAGGTCAATTAGTGTTGGTCTTAGGATCATCACTTGCTGTTATGGTCTTTCTTTAAGGTTTTTGTTTCTATTTTTTTTTTTTAAAATTTAAGTAAGATGATATATTGAGAAAAAAGAAGGGGAGACTCAGACTCCTGTGGTGGGCCTTTTTCGCAACTGCAGGCTGGGCTGCCTCCTACCATGTTATGGCCCAATGGTTTTGGGTTGGAGAGTCAGGACTGGCTTGACTGCAACACACCCCAAGCCAGCTGGTGCACAAGCTAGAGCCCATCAGATACATTTCTAGTTTTGCATTTATATTATTAAATTGTTCCCTTCCTTGGACACGTGCTCACAACAGAGGAAACTGTTACAGAAGAGTTATGGCAGGCAGGTGTAATATAACAATAATAATGAGAATATGCTTACTGTTAGCCAGAAAACGGAAAATGCTAAATCATGGTCTTAATAAAGGAAGAAACAATGCAATAATATAAATGCAACATAAATAAGGTGATAACAATAAAGAAAAGGAAATAACACTAATGCTTGATCAATAAAATAAAGGAAGAATGGCCAGTCTGTCGTGCTTGACTTCTTTGTGGAGTTGAGTCCAGAAAGGGAACCATCCTTCAACGTGGGCAATCTCACAGGAAAATCCTGCCATGGAAATTACCCAATTTGAGAGAATGGACATGAATGACTTATCCTCAAATTCATTAATTCTCACTAGAAAGTAAGCTTTTAGAGGGGGAGAAGAGAATAGTCTATTGGTGCATGCCCACTACCACACTCTTGTTTACTCTCTATTTTTTCTCTTTAATTCCTTTTTTCCTTTTCTTTTTTTCTTTCTAAGTTTTTCTGTTCTAACTTTCACTCCTTTTGTTGCTTTCTTTTCTCTCAGTTCTCTCTTGTTACCTCATATTTTGTGGTTATGTTGTTATATCTCTCCACTGTGCACGGCTAAGGCTCTTTTTATACTGCCTGTCGTGACAAGTTTTTACTATTTTACCCCTTAACTGCTTTTGTCCTGACGTGGGTGTCCTTCCTAGACCACCCACTGGTCTGTCAGTTGTCTAACCATCACCACTTACCTGTGTTGGCCGTGCTACATCCCATTCCCAGACAAAAGAGTCTTATTTTGTTTGCTTGCTCATTGTGGCATTCCCATCTGGATAAGGGTGGACATTCTCTCTCACTATCCCTCATGGCATGTACCTAGTGATCTCAACTCATCTTTCCCTCTTTTGGGTGGTATGTCATCCCAGCAAGATATTTCCTCCAAAAGAGCTTGAGCGGGAACTCTAGAATAGGATTTTCCCCTTCTCCCCACCGCCAAACCATATCCTTTCTTACCTCTGACTCATGGCTCACCACTCCTGCATTGGCTGAGTACAAGTTGGTGGTGCCTCAACCTTGTACGTGCTCCACTTCCATGTGTGTCCATGGCTTGTCTGATGTTCATGCATCTGCCATGACCTGAGGGCTTGTTTGCACGCTCTGCTACTCGTTCTTGACCTCTTGTGGCATGGATGAGTCTCTGAGCTTTCATTATTTATGTCTTACTTCTTTCCTGGGCTGGGTCTTGCTTGATCGTTGGCTTTTCCTTCTCCAATCCATTCCTTATCCTCTTTTGCGGGTCGGTTGACACTTATGCCATGCCATCCCATTGTTCCTGCCATGCTATTATTTGACTTATGCTTGCTGGGCCTCTTTTGGGCCTACTGTACGCTTTCTTTTTGCTCAATTCCAATAGCCTAGCATTATTGTTGGGCTAGTACTCATGCTGTTTTGGGCTTCCTTGGCCCATTTCTTTCTTTTGGGCATCCTCAACCCGTTTCATTCCCTTGGGCATCCCCAGCCCATTCCAATTCTTCATTCCTATGGGCTTTTACCAAGTCTTTTGTGCTTTCTCGGCCCAAATTACCACACCCTTTACTTTCGGGGTTTATGGGCTTTTTCACCAACCCCTCAGTTACTTAGTTCCTTCCTTTGGGCTCCTTCAGCCCATTCTTGCTTGCTTTCCATTTCTCATAATGCTCATAGGTTTACCACTTCTTTCTTTGGACTCCTTTGGGCCTGCTTGCTTTCTTTGAGGTCCTTTTGCTATTTTTTAGGCCTATAGTCCATTATTCCTCCCATTTGGGCTTAATGGTTTTCTTCTTAATTTACTAACTTTTTCTTCCCATTTTGTTGGGCTTCTTCCTATTATTGGGCCTCCTTGCCAAAGTGGGCATCAACAACTCCAAAAAAGGCAAAGACAACAATGAAGGAATTGATCCATTAACTTCCTTACAAAAGACCCAAGAAGGAATAGAAAAGATGGGTTGGGGTCCCCAATTTGGAGAAATACATATCCAATGGGCTAAATGATGAGCAAACTCATTACATGATCGATAACAAAAAGAGAATTTTGCAACAGAAAAATAAGGAAAAAGGTTGCGGATGTCTGAGATAATGGAAGAGATTTCCCGTGGAGAATCGGAAGATGAGCAAATTCTAGAATCAATAACAACCTTGGAATCACCTTCAAAAATCACAAACTTGAAACCAAGATTATTGCTCCAGACAAGGCAATAAATCTTGGTTTATAAAGAAAACTTCCTCGAAAGAAATCTTTCTTGAAAGAAAGAAAGCTTCCTCGAAATTTCATGATTTATAAATATGTTCCAACAATACTTGGATAAAATACTATTTTGATTCCTAAATTTTAACAAAAAATTGTTTTTTGTCCCTAAACTTAAATTTTTTTTTTCATTCCTAAACTTTGTAAAGAGCTTTTTCAATAGTTTAGAGACAAAAATAGGGATAAAAAAGAACATTTTTCAATAGTTTAGGGATTAAAAACAAGCTTTTAATAAAGTTTAATGACATAAATAAAACATTTTCAATAGCTTAGAGATGAAATATGAACTTTTCAATAGTTTATATATGAAAAATAAACTTCTTAAAATTTAGGCATAAAAAATAAATTTAAATAAAGTTTAAAGACTAAAATAGTACTTTGCCATTTTTTGAATAATCAATTTAATTACTTTATTATGATTTTTTTTTATATATTATTTGGCTTAATAATAGCAATGAGTAATAACTAATAACTCTATTAAAAAATCCAATGAGAAATAACATTTTATTTATTTATTACTAATTTAGTGATAATTCTGAAATGGTACGTCCAAATAAGTTGGTGCCAAAATATTGGGTTCTCAAATGGGCACCAAAAGATATTTAAGGATATTGTTGACATGGGGACAAAAGCAATTGACTTGGGTGAATTTTGACTGGGAAAACTTAACTATGAAGCTAATTGGTGATCGGCTGGATGATTCAAATATTGGCCCACAAAGACTAAACTAATTAACTTATAAAGTAATAAATGAAATATCGTGAACTTCGCGCCTAACATCGTAACATTGAGCAGTTTCTTCAGTTGTCTTTTTCTTGGATTGAATATTCAAATTACTTTTCCAGATGAAGGCCCTACTTTTACTTTCCAAAACATGATCTCATTCATTCTGACCGCTCTTGTATTTGTTAGCTTTCACACATAGCAGACCTAGATCTAGATTGGTCTAAATTTCTTGTCGATCTCATATATTATCGCTTGGAGCTAAGTTTGCGGTTGTGATTATTGATTAGCTTGTTTTGAGGTTTTCAATTTTCACAGAGTAACACGTTCAACTCCATGATTAGCTTGATTAGGATCCCCACTCTCAATCGCCGTGAGCGGTACTGGGTTGGCCTCCCCATTTTTCATTTGCTATTTGGCAAAATGATGATGCCAGTGATAGTGAGTCCCATACTGGACTGTTATGATCATTACGGTATTAGGACCACCATTCTCAATCGGGATGCGCGGTTCTATTTTGCCCTCACCGTTGTTCTTTTGGTACTTGACTAGGTGGCATATCTACCTATTATCAAATCTGGTATGGAAAAAGCTCTAGTTATTCGTTATTTTCATCGTTATAGTGTTTGCTCCATCACTCTCAGTCAACGCCATGGGATTTCTTTAAGGTTGCCCACATTTCTTTTTGTAACTTCGTTTATCTTGACTGTCCTGATCTCAGACATTTCCTTGGCTGAGCGTCGCACTATGATGACCTCAATTCTGAATACTTACTTATTGTTTGAGATAATACAAAGAAATGAGGTAAGTTCTCTTCTTAATCGTATTCATAACTCCACCACTCCCACTTATAAGTATTCTATATCTTCCATCAGTGCTCAAGCGATGAATATCTTGTGCTATATGAATTTCCCCTTTAGAAGTAAGATACGAGACAAATCCTTGGCTGAGCGTTCCATATTCGGGTGCATGATGATGCCTTTTGTGCACTTTATTATCCTTTTTCCTGAGTATATGGAAAGATATCTAGTTAATCGTTCTTCTATTGTAACCTTGAATTTTGGGTTTGACTCCAATGACCGGTCCCAACTCCACATAGATTTCGTTTGTGAAATTGTAAATCGACTTGATAGCTTTGAAGATTTTATGGCGGCTACAGGGATTTCCCGAACATGGCGTTCTGCTTGTTTTGCCACTACCATTACAAGGCCTCGTCAGCTTCCTTGGCTGATGCTTTCCGAGACACCACACACTCACAGGCGACGGTTCTTTAGTCTCCTCAACAAAAATCGTTATCAATTACCACTATCCAAAGCACTCTGCGGAAAACGCTGTTGGGGGTTTCAACATAATTGGGTTGTAGCCTTGGGTCCTGATTATAGAGCCCACCTTGTGCCCCTTGTGAGAGGAGAGCCAATTGCTCTTCCACCACTAGACACAATTCGAGGAGATGCTCAAGAAGAGTGGTTTCGCCTTGCACACAAATTCATTCTTTTCAAAGACCCCTCCCATGATCATGAGCTGTCTTTCCTTGTCTTTGCAATTTTCAGCCCCATGAATTGCTTGGCTTTTGCTAGAGTGGGAGAAGGAGCAGCTTTGAACAGAAGAGGACAAGATGAATGGGTCATTGTTACCAGTCCAGACAATTTGAAATTCAAAGATGTTGCATGTCTTAATGACCAAGTATATGGACTTTGTGATGAAGGCACACTGGTGCGCTTTGAACTTGATGCTCCTCTGTTACCTGAGGTACATGTTATTGCTTCCCATCAACCAGATGTACAAGTTATTGCTTTCCATCAACCAGATGTACAAGTTATTGCTTTCCATCAACCAGATGTACGGGAACCCCGAAAACTTTATTTGGTGGAGTCATTGGGAAAGCTTTACATGGTTTTTCGTTATGGATATCTTATTCCTTCGCAGAGGAGGCATGTGACTACATCTTTTTTGGTCTACATGTTCAACTTCAGTGCATTGGCCTTTGAGGAAGTGAGGGACTTAGAAGGTCATGCTTTTTTTTGTCGGTGATGGCAACTCCTGGAGCATTCCTACCAGCACGACCCCTGCAGTAACTAATAGGATCTATTTCACAGATGACCATTGGGACTGGCCAATGTACCTAGGAGGGGCATATGGAGGCCGTGATCTGGGAGGGTTTAACATGGCAAATGGGTTCATGCAATCCCTTCCATTCGGTAAGGTCAGCCCTCCTTCTTATTCTCGACTAATTCTGGTTACCCCTCCTATTCGTTTGGATTAGCTTCTTTTTTTCTTTAGTAGTTTATTAGCTTATTTGGTTATGTACTACTTTGTAAACCCCCTTTTTTTTCCTAGCTATCATTGTATCTTAATTGAAGAGTCCCTGACTTTTTTGGTGGCCAAATACAATTTGGCATTCTGGTTTTTAAGCGAGAAACAATATTTCTATAATATGTATGGTTGTGATGCTGTGAATTTAAGTTATAGTGAATCTATTTTTCTTGTGTTCTAAATTTGAAATACAACATCTGAAACTGCAGTTTACATGATATTGGTAAGTAAATTGTCCAGATAGATCTGTAAAACCGAGTAAATTAGTATAGCATGCTAGTTGCCAACAAGCTGTTGGATTGATTTGCTTCTTTAGCTTCAAAATGCAACTCTGAACTAAAACAAATGCACTTTCTTCTTCATTTTATCAAAAACCTACCCTCCTAACATCATCTCTAATGGCTTGAAAAATACTCACATTTGTCCACTTTCAAATTCTCTTTTCCTTAGCTCTTCAACTCCCCCCCCCCTCCTCCCTCCCTCCCTCATAAAGCCCTCTCTCTCTCTCTCTCTCTCTTCTTTTTAGACTACAGAGATGAATTTGATTAGGCAATGATGAATATGATGAGATGAGGAAAAAAATTTACTTTGACTTAGATATTATGTATTAACACTTTTCCATTTGATAAATTTGAATGTGGATGTTATAAATATTTTTTCAGTTGATTTATTTGGTTAATTTTATCAAATATTATAGCATAACTAAAAATTAAAGTAGTCACTAGTTGCTTATGTTCCAATTTTATAATAAATATGTATACATATAAACTTTATATAGTGTTTGTGTATCTTACGATACACAATACAATTAAAAAAAAAAAAAAAAAAAATCACATTTTGGCAACTATGATTAGGCATTTTCCCTTTGAATTTTGTGTAAATATGGGTTTTTATTGTGGAAGTCCATTTTTTGAGATGACATTGCCATTTTGAATCCTTGTCTTTCTTTGCAGCCATATATAGTAGATTGTAGCAGCCGAAGAAATCTTACCTAGATTCATTTGAAACCTTCTTCCCTTAATTCCCCACTGAAAGAACACAATTTCAAAAATTGTTGCTTTAATGTCCTAGTGAAAACGCTAAAAAAAAAGATGGTTTCTATTTTCTGCGCTTAATTTGGCTTCTATAGACAACACAAATCTCCCATTTATCCCTAGTTACCAACTTTGTATAGAATGCATAGTCTATCATTAACAGGCAACATACTGACGAATGTGATGAAGCGTAAGTTCGTCAGTTAGATAAGGCAGATGGAACCAATCCCCAGCTTGTGTGAATGTGTTCTCGAAGGTGGTCACCGGTGTGGTGCCTACCACAATCTCTCCGATGCCAAAGTCAGTATAAAGAAATCTATTTGTTAGCTAAAACGAAATTGCAGAATTGTAATAAAATCGTCTGAGTGTTTTTTTTCATACCTTGTGATGGTATTGTGAGGGCCTTATATATGTTTTTGTAGCTCCTAGCCGTTGCGGTAGTTATGGTGGCCTTAATGTCCCCTTGGTAATGTGTTATGCTTTGTTATGTGGCTTCAATGTACTCCAACGGCTCATACAGTTGGTTCTGTAACCGCTCTGGATATAATTGGCCATATTAAATGGCAAAGTTGTTTCCGTCAGTAACGTGGGTATTCGTTTGTCTCATAAGATCATATCCTCGTTAGTAACGATGAGATGGTCGTCAAGAGACGGATTCGTTGGTCTCGTTAGAATGTATGCCAGGAATATTGTCAGGAAACCAAACCATTTTGCACCTTTCATCCTTTGTTGTTCTTGTACAATCGCATTCCAAATTGAACTACTAAGTGTACTGACCTGTCTTTACATTTGATTTGTTGTTCATCCCACCAACCCCACACTGTGTTCTCAGGCAACGCCCCTTGTCAGACTATCTATTCGTAAGATTCATTACTTGTTTATGGGTTATCTGTTCTTTTATTAGATTTTCTTCTTTTTTTTTTTTTTTTTTGGTTAGGTAATTTTTCTGAAAAAATGTTTAAAGAGCAGTGCCTGTGTTTTAGAATTGGGATGTAACATTGAACCATTAAAATCTCTGGAAATTTTGAATTGGGATTTGAAGTAAATAAACTTTCAGTGAGAACAGTAATGAGACAAGGTTGTCCTCAAACGACCTGAGAAAATTAGTTGACTACTTGGTTTTTTTTCTTAATTCCGTTTTGGGACACATATAAAGCGATAAATCAGAATATTATTTAGCTGAATCAAAAGAACAAAACTCTTTCCTCCAAGAAGAAATAACAGCAGAAGGAAGACAAGCTAAAGAAGTCGCGTGTAATCATCGTCCCGTGTCTCAAGGTAAATGAAAAACCTTGCTAACTCCTTTGCATCCGCCGCCAGGACTGCAATTTCTTACGATACCGTATCCATAATAGCATAGATTGCATCAATGCAAATTTTGTAATCTCCCATTACTTAAATGCTTTGAAGTTTCTGTTCCTTTAGCTATTTGCCTACTTCCTCAACCACCCCGACTACTTGTTTATAGTCTATATAACATATAAATTAATGAACCATGTTAATTGCCAACAAGCTTTTGGATGGTGCCTGCTGTAGCACATCCGGTCCATCCATAGTGAGGGCATCAGACCACAGGTTTGATCGCTAAGTTGTGTGAGGACAAATATATCAAAGAGAGAGAATCCCTGAGCATATAAATACCAATTTTTATAGAGTTTAATGGTTATGAAATTAGTCAAAAGAAAAAGGTTCTCATTACTGTTATAATTGGATTTCATTGGAAATGTTGTACTTAAGTCACAGTGTTTATTTAATTTTAGAATTAACATGCTTTGTCTTTTGATGCCAATTTGAGCATGATCCGATCAACTGAACCTCTTTATTATTATTATTATTAGTAGTAACTTGCCGTATGATGGTTGTGGTGGGTTTCAGTTAACTCAATTGGTGAAGTCTCTGATGGTTAAATCAAAGATTTGAAGTCCAATCTCTATTTACACCAAAAACCGATTGGTGTTTTGGTTTGATGATGAACGGACGCTAGATGTTGAAACTCTCTTAAAAAAAAATGTACAATGGTTTTAGAGAATTATATATATATATATATATATTGATAAGTTGATATAAAATGTGTCTTTCTCTTTCTTCTTAAGGCCTGTTTGGATGGAGAGGAAAAGGAAGGTGAGTTGAGAAAAGTAAAGTAAGGTTGACTGAAAATAAGCTAATTTTGAGTCAAATTTACTCTCTACTCTCCCTCCCTCCTCCTCAATCTAAACAGGTTCTAAAACAAAAATAAATATCTCAAATACTCATAGTCAATCACAGTCTTTATAAAACCTACAAATCTACAACGTTTGACCTTAACATCAAAGTTAATCTACGAAGTTTGCTAGAAAAACTAAATTCAAACTAAACCTTAGTCCCTAACCATGTTTTTTATCCCAAAGTTAGGTATCATTTGTTGTGAAGTGTTTTGTCATGAATTGTAGAAGGGTAATGAGACATATATTTACAATGTTTAAGAAATTAAAGAAATCATCATTAAAAAAAAAAAGTATTATCGTACTCCACATTTCAATGTTTGATCAAATCCAATTAAAACTCAAAATTAATGAAGTTTTCTAGTGAGTATATATAGTTAGTGTCAAATTCAAATTTGGCAACACTATGTTATTTTTTTAAGTCAAAAACTAATATGAATATGACCTTTGCAATATGCAGTTATTTAACAAACCGAACCCACAATGGTTGAAAATTGATTCCAAGCTTTCAAATCTTCATCATACACATAACATTTTGTAAATTAACTAACATATTAACTTGCCAAATATAAGCATGTGCATGCCCTATAGCTATACGTTATTATTAATTTAAAAAGCAAAATTTTTTTCTGGCTAGGAAACAGGAATGAAAATTACAATCTTTAAAGTATTATAGCGTCACTATTTAAATGCTCCACCTTCTAAGGAAGATTGCATAAATTTCATCTTCGGCACATGTAAACTTAGACCTTTCAACTCATTGTCTTGCACTAAATTCATTAAGAATCACATGAACTAAAATGAGTTCTACTCCTCCGATGCTTAACTACATCCAAATAACACTCAAAATTGATCAAGAATAAAAAGATTAATATCTTTTTTTTTTTTGCAGGAATCAAAAACATATCCCTAAAAAACAACAAAGAATCAACGTCGATAAAGAGATAAGTTAAAATCAGAAGAGAAAGAATGCTTAATTGAAATAGGCATGAAAAATCAAATTTATATTGTGTGAATATCTTGCGAGAAAATATAGTCAAACCAAGAACTCCATATAAGGCCGTCAAGCCCTGTAACAAAACCAGGCACCACTTTGTCCATAGAAAATCATAAACCTCTACGCACCCTTCTACAATCATTATTTTTATTTAAACCCAGGCACCACTTTGTCCATAGAAAAGCATAAAAACCTCTACGCACCTTCTACAATCATTACTTTTACTTTGGGATACATTTAAAAAAAAAAACAATAAAGAATAAAAAGCTAAATATAACATGAATAATGACCGCTTAAACTTACACGGTTATTATAACAACTTTGTAAATTTACCTGTTCCTGTCATGACTGATTTGAATGATTTTGGGACATAAATATTTAAATATGTAAAATGAGTGTTTTTCTTTTATTTATTATTCATTGTGATACAAAAATGCTCTAAGATCTAGACTCCAAGATCTGACTCTACAAACAGTCGACGGGCCCTGTATCATTTTCCAAGGGCAAAATCATAAAGTCAATGAGTCTCCTGTCTCTTCAATTTTACTCCAATTTTTCATTACTTCCATCATTCTCAAATCTCCTCCTCCTCCTCCTCCTCCTTTTGTCGCCCCCCCTACCCCTCACCACGCCAATTGACTGATCCAAAAAAAGCAGCAAAACAAAAAAACACTATGTTCACAACATTTTTATAATACTTTCACAATAAAACCTAGGTGGTAAGTTTTTACTAGTTCTAACTTGAACTTACCACTTAAATTATTTTTTTGTTTACCAGTAACAATTTGTTATTTAGGATTTGTTACAAAAATATTACGAAAATATTGTGAACATTGCATTTCTTGCAATTTTTTTGTTCAACATTCTATGGACCAAAATTTTGGAGAGGTTGAATTTTATTTTAGTGGGCTCAATTTTTATTAAGGGTGTTTAAGTATTTTTTTTTTTTTTTTTGAGAAGAGCTTAGAAGTTAGTAGTTAAAGAACAATGAAACTACATGGGGGAGGCGGGGTTTGCATTGAGAATCTCATAAATCATAATCCAATTCAAACCCCACTCAATGAGTATTTTTCTTTTCCCCTTTGTTTTTTATTTTATTTAATGGGATGACAAAAACACCCTGTTCCGAACCGTCCAAAGGATCTGATCAGGCCGAACCGGACTTGATCCAACTCAAAGGTTGTGGCTGTTGACAGTGGGTCTCCATCTTCAAAACCCGACTCCGAGAGGTCGAGTCACGAGTTCTCTCTTTTAAAACTTGAGCAACCCAATTCAAGCGGCAACCCAATCAAAATTTGATGAGATTTTACTAGATCTTCGCCGTTTCCACTTCTTCCCACCAAGATATCACCAAAATTTCGCTATTTTTCTCCATTAATTCGTTAAATATTCATTGTTTTTGGAATTCTTAATTTTGCTTGAATCTGAGCACCACCCAACAATTATATGATCCGTCTAATCTAATTTCCTTACAAGTCGATGACAAGTCTAGTTCTTCTTCACCCAATCTGATCAAGTCGAGTACAAGGTGGGCAAAAACCAGACCCAAATCAACTAATTGACAAGCCTACCCTTTGACATGAATTTCCTCCACCCTTAATAGGGAATAGGTGATGATGAGTATAGCACACTCCACCAAGTATTGACATGTTTTGTGTGAACTTGTTTCACCTCAAAAAGGGGATGGGACGAGGACAGGTTTTACACGCCCTATTCCTTCTTACCCCACCCCACCCCACACCGTCCCAAATGTGTGTGTGTGTATATAATTTATTAATGCTTATAAATTTTTTTTTCTACAAGTATCCTAATTGTAATTTATTACCATTTGCAAAGTTCTTTACTCTCTTAGTAGTCTCATGGTAGGCCTTTTTCTTTTATGTTTGATCTTTATCTTAACAATCTCATTAGGATTTGTAAAACACATCTAACTCGCTTTGCACGAGTTTCCTTGCCTTAAAGAGTAGACATGGAGGGGATGGGGCACCCATGATCCTTATGGATGCCTATTTGTGTTAATAGGCTAAGGTCTGTTCTGCCATGTTTAGGCCCGTTGAGTCATGGGTTAGGAAGTCGAGGCTGGCCTAATACCTTAGAAGGACCATGCTATAGGCCAATTTGTGTGCAAGCCAAGCACTCCAGGGATGTAGACGACGAAACACACAAAGCAGAGAGTTGGACTGTGGTTAGTGGGCTAGCTACAGTAGGAAGGAGTGAAATGGCAAAATAGCTGGCACAATAGAACAACCAATACAGCAAATATGATAAAGGATGCCACGGTAGACCAACTAACATAGCAAACATAATAAAAGCTGCTACAACAAAACAACTAATATTGCAAATATGGTAGAGAAATGACAAAATAACTAATACAACAAATATGATAAAGGATGCGACGGCAGAACAACTAATACAGCAAATATGTCACGACAGACAACTAATGCAGTAAATATGGTAAAGGATGCCACGACAAAACAACTAATACAACAAATATAAGCTCTAACAAGTAAAATTATATGTAGCAATCAAAGTCGAGTGTCGAATCTTTCCGCAGAAAGTGAACTAAGAAGGAGCCCAAACCTCAACTTGAAGAACCTTGTCACAAACTTTTGCCATCAAAGTTGTGCATTTTGGGGAATTGGCCTAAATGACTATTTTTTACTACTTTTAGGATTCCAAAGAGTCGGTTCGCTAAAGAAGGAGGGAAAAGATAGTCTATTACTGCATGCTCATATTTCTGTCGTGTTTTCTCTTTTTTTTTTTTTTTTTACCACTTCCTTTCTTTGCCTTTTTTTCTCTGTTACTTCTCTTTCAGTTTTCACTACTTTCTTCCCATTGGGTCCTTGTCCCTTTCATGTATGGCTACTGCCCCTCTTTATAGTGGACTGATTCTATGGGATTTCTCCCTTTTACTCATAAGGTTTCACCATTTGTTGTTGACATCCTTTCAGGACTACTCACCAACTCATTGGTTGCCCGGCCGCTATCACTACTGGGTAAACTCAATGCATTCTCTTTCTTCCACTACTCATTTCATGACAAAATCTCTCATTGTTTGATCTTGCTATAAGCCTTTACCTCTGGGTAGTTCAAATGGATAAGGATTTGGCTACTTCCTCACCTACCTCTATGGCATGCATCAGGTGGTCCCAATCGTTTACCACCTCTTTTGGGTAAGATACCATCCCAATAAAGTATATTCCCAAAAGAAGTCTTAGCTAGAAACCAAAGATAGACTCTTTTCCCTTTACCACCGAACCACACCCTCTGAATCCCTTGATCATGGGCCCACCTCTCTTGTATTGGCTAGGTACGGATTGGTGGTGCTTCGGCCATTGTGTGCTTGCTCCACTATCCTTTGTTTTTTTTTTTTTTTTCCTTATGTTCCCATGCCATTTCTACCATAGCAAATTAGTTTTGTTTTGTTCTGCTGCGTGTCTCTTCTACCCGTGTTTATCCTCTATGGAAGAGAGCATGGGCTTTTGGGTTTGCCTTATTTTTTTTCATCCCTTCATAGGCTTGTGTGTTTACTTGGCATAAGTTCTTGCCAAACCAATTTGTTGGATTTTTGCTTTTCTTATTTCTTATTTCCTCGGGCCTCTATAATCCACTGACTTGCACGTTATTCCCCTTTTTTTCCACCTCTTACTATGTTCATGGACCTGCTAGCCTAGTGGGTTTTACTTCTTCCTTTGGACTCTTATAACTCATTTACTTTACCTCTTATGTGTTTATGGGCCTACTGGCTGTCATTTCCTGCTATATTGGCCTATTGAGCTTTTACCTCTTCTTTGGGCTCTCATGACCCACTTGCTTTACTTTTACCTCTTATTGTGCCAATGGGCTTGCTGACTGTCACTTCCTGCCATGTTGGCCCATTAGGCTTCTACCTCTTTCCTTGAGTTCCCATGGCCCACTTGCTTTACTTTTACCTCTTATTATGCCTATAGGCCTGCTAGTTGTCACTTCCTGCCATGTTGGCCCATTAGGGTTTTACCTCTTTCCTTGGCTCTCATGGCCCATTTGCTTTTATTTTGCTTTTCCATCCTTTTCTTCTTCATTTTTGCTTGCTATTGGGCCCTTCTACTATTGAGCCCTTATTATCAAAAATGGGTGTCAACAATCCTACCCCATCCCACTCCATTGTCATCCCTATTTTTGGAGATATGTAGATAGTAAGGGAAATGATGTGGTTCAAACCACAAACATAAGACAATGTAGAATATATCATTACAATTTGGTTATCACTTGAGCCTTTGTATAACCCATTTTATATAAGTAAAGGGAAAATGGAAAAAGGCCACAAGCCAATTGGGTAGTTTTTAAATACATCTACTTAACTTTTGAGGTATTATAGATGCTATTTCACAATGAAAATTATAGATCCTCTTTTGCAATTATCGTTTTACATCACACTACATGCAAAAACATTGTTTTATGACAAAAGGGCAAATCACCATTTTGACTGATGGATGAATAAGTGCTTAACTAAAATAAAATAAAATATTTAGATTGAGCTACATCAATATTTTTTGAGCATGTTTTTATTTTATAATTTCTAATTTTAGAGTAGTACGTTTATCGTGTTATCATCGAATGCAGACATGTTAGCATACATCAATTAACAATATTTTTTGGATCTATACCACTCGTTTAGAGGCTTTTACATGCATACATAGAAGATGGATTTTAAGATGCACAAAGTTTAATTACAAAATTAATTGTAACTTAATTACTCAATATCTTTTTGTTAGAGGTGAATTTTGATAAATGCACCATTGGATTATATCTACTTCTTATATACTCCATGGTTACAATTTTTTTAGAAAATTGAATATCAATAGCTATGTCATCAATAAATTGTAAGTTTTTTTAGTTTAAAATTATGCATAAAATATAAGTTTATAGATTATATAGTAAATAATATCCAATTGACACAAAATTTGATATGTGTATTAAAAGCATAAAAAATATGCAATTCAACGATTAGATTTTCAAAGTATATAGTAAACTTTGTCCTTTTAAAAATGGTATGGAAAGTTCTTAAAGATTGAGAACTAATGCATCTCGTAAGTTCTTCCTAAGTATAGGAAATTGGCCAACAATTGGGGAGGTTGAACCCATATCATTAAAGTAATTAAGAAACTCATTTTTTAACTCTTGATTAGTTACATTTGTTTAGGCTGAACCCATTTATATTGGCAATTGGAAGCCTAATCCACACATAGGTGGACTGGGCCTGCACTATCGTAGTATCGTTTACCACTAAAACCCTTTATAGCCTAAATTTTCGTCCTTCAAATGGTAGGTACTCGCAAGAATTAGAGCATTCACAAGGAAACAAGTTTGGAGAGAAACAAGTTTGTTGATACCCATTTTTTGACAAAGGGCCCAACTATAGAAGAAGCCCAACGACGAAGAAAGATGAAAGAGGAAGGAAGTGAAAGACGAACGGTGAAAGAAAATGGGCTATGGAAGCCCAAGAAAAGAGGTAAAAAGCTCAATGAGCTAGCATGGTAGGAATAATGGTTAGCAAGCCCACTTGCACAATAAGAGGTAAAAGTAAAGGAAATGGGCCATAGAAGCCCAAGAAAAGAGGTGAAAGCCCAATGGGCTAGCATGACAAGAATAATGGCTAGCAAGCCCATGGGCACAGTAAAAGGTAAAAGTCAAGTAAATGAGCCACGAAAGCCCAAGAAAAGAAGAAAAAAGCCCAATGGACCAACATGATAGGAATAATGGCTAGCAAACCCACGAGCACAATAAAAAGGTAAAAGTAAAGTAAATGGGCCACGGAAGCCCGAGGAAAGAAGTAAAAATCCCAATGGGCCAGCATGACAGGAATAATGGCTAGGAGGCCCATGAGCACAACAAAAGGTAAGAGCAAAGTAAATGGGCCATGGAAGCCTAAGAAAAGAAGGAAGAAGAACCCAATAGGCCTAGTGACAGCCAGCAAGCCCATGGGCATAGCAAGAAAAGAAGCAATAAGGGTAAGAGCCCAATGAACAAAATAAGCAGGAACTTATGCCAAGACAATGCCCAAGCTCATGAGGAAATAAGAAGAAACAATGTAATCCTTAAAGCCCATGCCCTTCATGCCATGGAGGATAAGCACAAATATAAGAGACACACAGCAAAATGAGACATGGTAGGAACGACAAAAATGATGTGGAAGCAAAAAAAGACAAACGTAAAAGGTAGTGGAACGAACACATAAGGGCCAGAGCACCACCCACTTGTACCCAGCTAGTATTGGAGGGGTAGGCCCACAGTCAAGGGACTCAGAGGGTGTGGTTTGGTGGTGGGGGGAAAATGGTATATTTTGGGGTTCTCGCTAATGCTTCTTTTGGGAAAAATGCCCTGTTGGGATGACATTACGCTCGAAAGAGGTAAGCAAAGGGTTGGGACCACCTGACGCATGCTATAGAGGTAGGTAGAAAGAAGGACTCGAACCTTTATCCATTCGGGTAAGGCAGGAAAGGTGAGTGGACAAACAAAACAAATGAAGGTTTTGTCCTAGAAAGGGGAGTGGCGCAACAAGCACACTCTGAGTAGAAGTAGTGGCCAAGCAACCAATGGGTTTGTGGGTAGTCCTGAAGGAATGCCTACAAGACACCAAAAGTGGTTGGTGAAGCCTTAGAGGCAAAAATGAGAAATCTCATTGAACCAATTCACCATAAAAGGAAGAGATAACCATAGACGAAGGGGAAGGAGAAAAAAGAAAGAGAGAGGACGAAGGGAAAAACCCACAGTGATATAACAGTAAGAAACTAAAAAATGGAAAGAAAGAAAGTGGTAAAAGGGAAGAGAGAAAATATGATAGAAATAAGGGCATGTATTAATAGACCGCATTTTTCCTCCCTATGACACCCACTCTTTGAAACCCTATAAGTAACAACGCATAACCATCTAGGTCCTAGCTCTGGAACATACAACTTTGATGGCAGAAGCCTGTGACAAGGTTGTCCGTATTAGGGTTTGAATTCTTTCTTGGACAGTTTCTTGTTGAAAGACTTGACCTAAGACTGAGTTGGTGAACTCACGCAATCCTATTTGCTTAGAATTGTTGCCACCATCCTACTATAGCTCCTCTTAACTTACTTATCATTTGTATTGATATTTGTTTTGCTGTAGCACCTTTTGCTGTTAGCTATCCTGCTGTGGTACCTTTTATTGTATTTGCTATGGTACCTTTTATTATATCTGTTGTGATATCTTTTATTATATTTGCGGTATTAGATGTTCTACCATGACATCTTTTATTATATTTGCTGTATCAGTTGTTCTGTCATGACATCTTTTATCATATTTGCCATATCAGTTGTTCTGTTGCGGCATCTTTTATCATATTTGTTGTATCAGTTGTTTTGTCGTGGCGTCTTTTATCATATATGTTGTATCAGTTGTTTTACAGTGGCATTATCTACTATGTTCATTGAGATACCCAGTCTGCCGTAGCACTTCCCGCCCTGTTTGCGTACTAGGAACGCTTTGCTTGCGCACAATCTAGCCTGTGACATATTCCCATTGGGATAATAGGCCAGTCCCAACTCTCTAACCCACTACTTCACAGGCCTAAGCATAGCAGAACGGGCCCTGGCCCATTAACGCAAAAAGGCCCCCACAATATTTATTTATTAAGTTTGAATTTTAAAAATTTAACCATTGGTTTGCATGTTCCTTATATTCTTAACATGAATAGAGACTTTTGGTTTGTTTGGTTCAATGCTTCAAAACTTTTCCTATTAAAGAATAAGGATCCTTTGTAAGAATCTTTGTTTTATTTGATTCAATGTTTCAAGCTAAAAAACCTCCTATGCCCACAACCCTTCATACCATCTCATCTCGAATACATCCTAATCAAGAATGATGTCATATATCTTCAACCTTTCAATGACACCTACCTAACTCTAACTTTGTTGTCCTATCTAATCTTAACCCATACGAGTTGGTTATAACCAAGGAAGAGAATCTGCCTTTTTTTAATGAGTAACGACACAACTTACTGGTTTGATATTAAGGTTAGATGTTGTGGGCTCTGTAAAGGATGTAATTGGCTTTGGATCTCTAGGTCTTTGGTGTGAGAAAGTCATAATTGTATTTTGTTTTAGAACTAAAAAGAAATAAAAAGAAACATTCTAATTGATTATTGATTAGATTAGTTGCTTTCTATATATTATGTTTTAGAACTCATAATTTTCAAGTTTCTTTGTAGCTTTTTATTGCTATATAGTGCAATATTGATGTGAGCCATGACGATAAAAGTGAAAGTCAATGATGATTTTTGAGTGTTTTTTGTGTTATTTTGTTTTATTTGGAAGTCCAGCTAAAGCCAATTAAATTTTTTTATGAATGGAAATGTTTTTAACCATTTTTTCTTTATTTTATTACAGTCTTTATATGCCAGTACTAACAAATGATTTCCTTTCGTTGAGATAATGAAATGGGTGTTTGAGATTTGTGGGTGGGTATTTGGTTATGAAAACGGAGTAGTCGAGGAAGTGTTTGGGAGATTGCTCGAATTTTTGTAATTTTAGGATTTGAAAGTATTTTATGCTTTGAATTTAAATTTATAAATTTCAAATTTAAAAATCATTTAATCAATTTAAAAAATAAAGTCTACCTATAGTATAATATGTTAGTCTCCTAGAAATGTCTAAAAATCTTGACTATTCCAACCTCAAAAATTTAGATTAGTGTAGCAATTTCACTCAATATTTGGAAACCAATTCTATAAATTTTTTGTTACATAATATATAAATTAAGAAAATTAAGTTTCAAAGCATTAAACAATATTGTGGTAAAACATAAATATTATATAACAAAATGAGTATTATAAATAGGTTTTAAAAAACATAAAAATTATTTCAAATACATTTGCAAAGTATCCACACACCATGTGGGAAACTAAATGATATCAAATGCAAGTTTTCAGGGAAAAAAAATTATGTTATGATACATTTAAAACAAAATGAATTCTAGCATTTTGTTCCAATAAAGCAGCCTTAAGAGCTTTAGTATTTAGAGTTTCAAATATGCTATATCTTAGCATCAAATCATAAAAATGGGCATCATCCAACATGCTAGTTGTAAAAATTATTACAATTTAACTACAGTACAATAACATCTTACAAGTAAGACGTTACTATAGCAAGTTCCTATTTTTTTAATTACATTTTTAATGTCTCTTTCTTCTTTTCTCTCTCTCTCTTTTACTATAGCAAGTAAGAGATTGAATTATATTATTTTATTGGGTCGTATGTATTATTTGAATGAGTTGTATAGTAAAATAGAAAATGAGATAATACGTATATTGTAAAGTGGGATAGTATAATAGATAAAATAGTTTTTTAAATGGTAAAATAAAATATTATTTGCAATTTCGGATGCCAATAATAACTATGAAGCTAATTCCTTTCATCAAAAAATAAAAAATAAAAAAATTATGAAGCTGATTCCTAATTGGTGATTGGCTGGAATGAAATGCATGAACTTTCGGCACTTTTTTCTAGTTTTGTTTGTTTTTTCAATGTCTTTATCTTTCTTGGGTTGAAATTGAATTGTAAAAAAAAAAAAAAAAAAAAAAAAAACACCTTTTCTGCTTCTCCTTTCTTGTCTTTTTTTTAAGTGTGTTTTTCATTTCTTAGAGCATTCGCATTTGGTTTGTAAACAATATCCCATTTTACCATCTCAAAGTTACTTTATTGGTTATACGATTCCATTTTACAATACACCCAACATCCCAACTTTTATTTTACCATACAACACATTAAAATAATATATTTACACAATAAAATAACATAATCCAAAACCCAAATAAAAACAAAAACCCAAAACCCAAACTAATTTTTATCTCCAAAACTCAGTACCCAAATCGATTTTTATCAATTGAAAACCAAAGTCATCTTCAAGCACATATAGAAGCTTCCTCTAAGTATACCCATCCACAATGTCGTTTTCTTGAATCCCCAGCTACAAACTCATGGTCTTCGAAACCTAGAAACCTATAGATTAAGAAAACCCAGAAACCCATAGAGTAAACAAAACCCAGAAACCTCAGCCATCGAAACCCATGGCCATGCGACCACCATCACCACAGCAACCCCCCACGTTCACCACCATGAACCCACATATGACCCATAATAAAAACCCCACCCCCCTTCCACCACCACCATAGCAACCCCCAACTCCACCACCATGAACCCACAAAAAATTCCATTCCAAAATCAAATCAAACCAATAGCAAAATTCAAATCCAAAAGATGACCCACAAAAAAAAAAAAAAAAAATCAAGTCAAAATTTACACAAAAGAAACCCACATCTGCCACAACCCTCCTCTACCTTGCCTCATCCACCTCTGCCACGACCCACCGATCTCACCATGTCGTGACCTTGCAGAAAAAAAAACACCACCACTGTGACCTTGCCAACCCCAGATCCTTCACAAACAGGCCACCACTGCACACCAAGAGAAACAATGAGTGGGAGATGGAGAGACAAAGCGGGAGTGAGGGAGAGAGGACTGGAGAGACAAAGTGGGAGTGAGGGAGAGAGGACTGATGGAGAGAGAGAATTAGAGAAAGAAATGAGACACGAAGAGAGACAGAGGATGGGAGGAGAAAGGATAAATTAATTAAGAATTATACAATTGTGCTACAATACCATTATATATTTGGGATGGTATTGTAACACAATTGTAAATTTTTTTGGGTTTACAAGTTCGAGTAATGGGGGGGTTTTTGGAGCTTTGATGCTAAACATACCAACATATGGCATTCGCAAGACCCAATGTGAATGCTCTTAGGTTCAATTGTCTAATTACTTTTACCAATGAAAACCCTACATGCTTTCCCAAAATGTATCTGTTAGCCTTCCACACACAGTAGACTTGGCTCTAGCTAGATTGGTCTCAGTTGCTTGTCTGTCTCATTCAAAACACATTGAATTCCATGATCTTGAGGTCAATTAGTGATGGTCTTAGGATCATCACTCGCTGTTATGGTCTTTCTTTAAGGTTTTTGTTTCTATTTTTTATTTATTTAAGTAAGATGATATATTAAGAAAAAAGAAGGGGAGACTCAGACTCCTGTGGTGGGCCTTTTTCGCAACTGCAGGCTGGGCTGCCTCCTACCATGTTATGGCCCAATGGTTTTTGGTAGGAGAGTTAGGACTGGCTTGATTGCAACACACCCTAAGCCAGCTGGTGCACAAGCTAGAGCCCACCAGATACATTTCTAGTTTTGCATTTATATTATTAAATTGTTCTCTTCCTTGGACACGTGCTCACAGCAGAGGAAACTGTTACAAAAGAGTTATGGCAGGCAGGTGTAATATAACAATAATAAGGAGAATATGCTTACTGTTAGCCAGAAAATGGAAAATGCTAAATCATGATCTTAATAAAGGAAGAAACAATGCAATAATATAAATGCAACATAAATAAGGTGATAACAATAAAGAAAAGGAAATAACACTAATGCTTGATCAATAAAATAAAGGAAGAACGGTCAGTCTGTCGTGCTTGACTTCTTTGTGGAGTTAAGTCCAGGAAAGGAACCACCCTTCAATGTGAGCAATCTCACAGGAAAATCCTGCCATGGAAATTACCCAATTTGAGAGAATGGACATGAATGGCTTATCCTCAAATTTCTTAATTCTCACTAGAAAGTAAGCTTTTAGAGGGGGAGAAGAGAATAGTCTATTGGTGCATGCCCACTACCACACTTGTTTAATCTCTGTTTTTTCTCTCTAATTCCTTTTTTCTTTTTCTTTTTTTCTTTCTAAGTTTTTCTGTTCTAACTTTCACTCATTTTGTTGCTTTCTTTTCTCTTAGTTCTCTCTTGTTACCTCATGTTCTGTGGTTATGTTGTTATATCTCCCTACTGTGCACGGCTAAGGCTCTTTTTATACTGCCTGTCGTGACAAGTTTTTACTATTTTACCCTTTAACCACTTTTGTCCTGACATGGGTGTCTTTCCTAGACCACCCACTGGTCTGTCAGTTGTCTAGCTATCACCACTTACCTGTGTTGGCCGTGCTACATCCCATTCCCAAACAAAAGAGTCTTATTTTGTTTGCTTGCTCATCGTGGTATTTCCATCTAGATAAGGGTGGACATTCTCTCTCACTATCCCTCATGGCATGTACCTAGTGATCCCAACTCATCTTTCCTTCTTTTGGATGGTATGTCATCCCAGCAAGATATTTCCCCCAAAAGAGCTTGAGCGGGAACCCTAGAATAGACTTTCCTCTTCTCCCCACCACTAGACCATATCCTCTCTTACCTCTAACTCATGGCTCATCACTCCTGCATTGGCTGAGTACAAGTTGGTGGTGCCTCAACCTTGTACGTGTTCCACTTCCATGTGTGTCCCTGGCTTGTCTGATGTTCATGCGTTTGCCATGACCTGAAGGCTTGTTTGCACACTCTGCTACTCGTTCTTGACCTTTTATGGCATGGATGAGTCTCTGAGTTTTCATTATTTATGTCTTACTTCTTTCCTGGGCTGGGTCTTGCTTGATCGTTGGCTTTTCCTTCTCCAATCCATTCCTTATCCTCTTTTGCGGGTCGGTTGACACTTCTGCCATGCCATCCCATTGTTCCTGCCATGCTATTATTTGACTTATGCTTGCTGGGCCTTTTTTGGGCCTGCTGTACGCTTTGTTTTTGCTCAATTCCAGTAGCCTAGCATTATCGTTGGGCTAGTACTCATGCTGTTTTGGGCTTCCTTGGCCCATTTCTTTCTTTTGGGCATCCTCGACCTGTTTCATTCCCTTGGGCATCCCCGGCCCATTCCAATTTTTCATTCCTATGGGCTTTTACCAAGTCTTTTAGGCTTTCTCGGCCCAAATTACCACATCTTTTACTTTCGGGGTTTATGGGCTTTTTCACCAACCCCTTAGTTACTTAGTTCCTTCCTTTGGGCTCCTTCAGCCCATTCTTGCTTGTTTTCCATTTCTCATAATGCTCATGGGTTTACCACTTTTTTCTTCGGGCTCCTTTGGGCCTGCTTGCTTTCTTTGAAGTCCTTTTGCTATTTTTTTAGGCCTATAGTCCATTTTTCCTCCCATTTGGGTTTAATGGTTTTCTTCTCAATTTACTAACTCTTTCTTCCCATATTGTTGGGCTTCTTCCTATTATTTGGCCTCCTTGTCAAAGTGGGCATCAACAACTCCAAAAAAGGCAAAGACAACAATGAAGGAATTGATCCACTAACTTCCTTACAAAAGACCCAACAAGGGATAGAAAAGATGGGTTGGGGTCCCCAATTTGGAGAAATACATATCCAATGGGCTAAATGATGAGCAAACTCATTACATGATCGATAACAAAAAGAGAATTTTGCAACAGAAAAATAAGGAAAAAGGTTGCAGATGTCTGAGATAATGGAAGAGATTTCCCGTGGAGGATCAGAAGATGAGCAAATTCTAAAATCAATAACAACCTTGGAATCACCTTCAAAAATCACAAACTTGAAACCAAGATTATTGCTCTAGACAAGGCAATAAATCTTGGTTTATAAAGAAAGCTTCCTCGAAAGAAATCTTTCTTGAAAGAAAGAAAGCTTCCTCAAAATTTCATAATTTATAAATATGTTCCAACAATACTTGGATAAAATACTATTTTGATTCCCAAATTTTAACAAAAAATTGTTTTTGTCCCTAAACTTAATTTTTTTTTTTTTCATTCCTAAACTTTGTAAAGAGCTTTTTCAAATAGTTTAGAGACAAAAATAGGGATAAAAAAAGAACATTTTTCAATAGTTTAGGGATGAAAAACAAGCTTTTAATAAAGTTTAAGAACATAAATAAAACATTTTCAATAGTTTAGAGATGAAATATGAACTTTTCAATAGTTTATAGATGAAAAATAAACTTCTTAAAATTTAGGCATAAAAAAAAATTTTAAATAAAGTTTAGAGACTAAAATAGTACTTTGCCATTTTTTGAATAATCAATTTAATTACTTTATTATGATTTTTTTTTATTATTTGGCTTAATAATAGCAATGAGTAATAACTAATAACTCTATTAAAAAAATCCAATGAGGAATAACATTTTATTTATTTATTACTAATTTAGTGATAATTCTGAAATGGTACGTCCAAGTAAGTTGGTGCCAAAATATTGGGTTCTCAAATGGGCACCAAAAGATATTAAGGATATTGTTGACACGGGCACAAAAACAATTGACTTAGGCTGTGTTTGTTTCAACTTCAAACTACTTCCGGAAATCAATTTCCGTAAAATTGATGTGTTTGGCTGCCTAGGAAAATTGGGTCAACGGAAATCAATTTACCCTTTGACCGAAAATAAGCCCTCAACCGGTGGAAATGCATTTCACCTTCCATTTTACCTTCAATCAATTTCCAGAAAAAAACTCTCTCAACTCTCCAAGCTCTCTCTTACACAGCAACACATCTCCCAGCTCTCTCTCACACAGCAGTACTCCGATCCGGTCCAAGCTCCAAGCTCCAAGCACAGCAGCAAGTTCAGACGTCCGATCCGGTCCAAGCACCGCGTTGCCTTCGCTCGATCTCGCCTTCGATCGCCTTCGATCCGAGCTCCGATCCACACCAGGCACCGCGTCGCCTTCGCTCGAGCTCGTCGCCTTCGCTCGATCTCGCCTTCGATCGCCGGCGATCGCCTTCGATCCGAGCTCCGATCCACACCAAGCACCGCGTCGCCTTCGCTCGATCTCGCCTCCGCTCGAGCTCGCCTCTGCCCGCGATCTTGCCTCCGCTCGAGCTTGCCTCTGCCGGCGACCCACGAACCCAAAACCCAAAGTGTTCGACCCAGACCCAGACTTTTGTTTGTTTAAAGTTTGATTGTTGTTGTTGTCGCCTTCGATCGCCGGAATTTTTTTGTTGTTGTTGGTGTTGTTGTTGTCGCCGGAGCCGGAATTTGTTGTTGTGATTGCCGAAATTTTTTGTTATTGTTGTCGTTGGTGTTGTTGTTGTCGCCAGAGCCGGAATTTGTTGTTGTTATTGCCAGAATTTTTTTTTTGTTGTTGTTCTTGGTGTTGTTGTTGTTGCCGGAAAATGTGAAAATTTTTCCGGAAAATAGCATTTTCCTAACACATCCAAACACATGAAAATATTTTCCACAATAATTTTCATAATTCACCCAAACACTTCAAAATATTTTCCTTTTTCGGAAAATAGCATTTTCAGAAAATACATATTTTCCGGAAAACATTTTACACGAAACAAACACAGCCTTAGGTGAATTTTGACTGGGAAAACTTAACTATGAAGCTAATCGGTGATCGGCTGGATGATTCAAATATTGGCCCACAAAGACTAAACTAATTAACTTATAAAGTAATAAATGAAATATTGTGAACTTCGCGCCTAACATCGTAACATTGAGCAGTTTCTTCGGTTGTCTTTTTCTTGGATTGAATATTCAAATTACTTTTCCAGATGAAGGCCCTACTTTTACTTTCCAAAACATGATCTCATTCATTCTGACCGCTCTTGTATTTGTTAGCTTTCACACATAGCAGACCTAGATCTAGATTGGTCTAAATTTCTTGTCGATCTCATATATTATCGCTTGGAGCTAAGTTTGCCGTTGTGATTATTGATTAGCTTGTTTTGAGGTTTTCAATTTTCAGAGAGTAACACGTTCAACTCCATGATTAGCTTGATTAGGATCGACACTCTCAATCGCCGTGAGCGGTTCTGCTTCTGGGTTGGCCTCAACATTGTTTCTTTGCTATTTGGCAAAATGATGAGGTCAGTGATAGTGAGTCGGATAGTGAGTCCCATACTGGACTGTTATGATCATTACGGTATTAGGACCACCATTCTCAATCGGGTTGCGCGGTTCTGTTTTGCCCTCACCGTTGTTCTTTTGGTACTTGACTACGTGGCATATGTACCTATTATCAAATGTGGTATGGAAAAAGTTCTAGTTATTCGTTATTTTCATCGTTATAGTGTTTGCTCCATCACTCTCAGTCAACGCCATGGGATTTCTTTAAGGTTGCCCACATTTCTTTTTGTAATTTCGTTTGTCTTGCACTGTCCTGATCTCAGACATTTCCTTGGCTGAGCGTCGCACTATGATGACCTCAATTCTGAATCCTTACTTATTGTTTGAGATAATACAAAGAAATGAGGCAAGTTCTCTTCTTAATCGTATTCATAACTCCACCACTCCCACTTATAAGTATTCTATATCTTCCATCAGTGCTCAAGCGATAAATATCTTGTGCTATATGAATTTCCCCTTTACAAGTAAGATACGAGACAATTCCTTGGCTGAGCGTTCCATATTCAGGTTCATGATGATACCTTTTATGATCTTTATTGTCTCTTTTCCTGAGTATATGGAAAGATATCTAGTTAATCGTTCTTCTATTGTAAGCTTGAATTTTGGGTTAGACTCCAATGACTGGTCCCAACTCCACATAGATTTCGTGAGTCAAATTGTAAATCAACTTCATAGCTTTGAAGATTTTATGGCAGCTACAGGGATTTCCCGAACATGGCGTTCTGCTTGTTTTGCCACTACTATTACAAGGCCTCATCAGCTTCCTTGGCTGATGCTTTCCGAGACACCACACACTCACAGGCGACGGTTCTTTAGTCTCCTCAACAAAAATCGTTATCAATTGCCACTATCCAAAGCACTCTGCGGAAAACGCTGTTGGGGGTCTCAACATAATTGGGTTGTAGCCTTGGGTCCTGATTATAGAGCCCACCTTGTGCCCCTTGTGAGAGGAGAGCCAATTGCTCTTCCACCACTAGACACAATTCGAGGAGATGCTCCAGAAGAGTGGTTTCGCCTTGCACACAAATTCATTCTTTTCAAAGACCCCTCCCATGATCATGAGCTATATTTCCTTGTCTTTGCAATTTTCAGCCCCATGAATTGCTTGGCTTTTGCAAGAGTGGGAGAAGGAGCAGCTTTGAGCAGAAGAGGACAAGATGAATGGGTCACAGTTACCAAAGCAGGCAATTTGAGATTCAAAGATGTTGCATGTCTTGATGACCAAATATATGGACTTTGTGATGAAGGCATTTGAAACTCTTGATTAATTACATTTGTTTAGGCTGAATCCATTTATATTGGCAACCAGAAGCCTAATCCAACTCATAAGTGGACTGGGCCTTCACTATTCTTTACCAGTAAAACCCTTAAAGCCTTACCTTTTGTCCTTTCGTTCAAGCAAACAATGTCGTATAAGGACACCTGTCAATTTCCGTCTTTTAATTTAGGCGTGAATTTTAATAATTTAATGGTTTAGTTTAGGTGTTTGCCGCGCGCGGTGCAGTGTGATTTTGGATAATTTTTAGTATCGCGTGGTTCAGACAAAATTATAACTGCACTGCATTTCATTTTTTACGATCATATGTGCAGTGCGGTGTGGTTTAGGGTTTAGCCAAAACCATAACCGCATTGTATCTCATTTTTGTAGTCACATGTAGTGCAGTGTATAAGATGCGGTTTGAAACTAGAATATTTTATAAATTTTGGATTTTTCCTAACTAGCTCAAAATTGATTTTTCTCTTTGTTTTGGGCCAATTTTTAAACTATTGAACAAGGTTTTTTTTTTTTTTTTTGAGCTAGCTTTCCTAATCAACACTTGCTACTTGTTAGGGTTATTAAACTATTTTTTTTTAAATCAAGGTTATTAAACTATTAATAATTTATTTAATATTAATGGTTTTTTTTTTTTTTTTTGAGCTAGCTTTCCTAATCAACGCTTGCTACTTGTTAGGGTTATTAAATTATTATTATTATTTTTTAAATCAAGGTTATTAAACTATTAATAATTTATTTAATATTAAAAAAATAAATATATTAATATATAAAGAGTGTGCAGTGGTGCGGTGCAGTTTTCTTATTATAAAACCACAAACTACATTGCATTATGCGGTGCGGTGTGGTTATGCCTTTTTGGCCGGCAGTTTTGGTACGGTTTGGTGAACACCCCTATTTGGATTGTATGTTATTCATGTTTTTAACATACATGTCAAATTTGAGGTAAAAAAATGCATGTCAAATTTTATTGACTATTCCAATTAATAAACTTAGTTTTTATGTATAATTTTAAATCACAAAAACTTGAAATTTAAACATGATTGATGACATATTAATTAATCTTTGATCTTCCTAAAATTTTGCAAGAATGGAGGATATAATAAGTGTGGGGGGAAAAGGGCCCGGCCCAACATAATGGGCCGAAAGCCCATAGGAGAGTTGTTTTGCGACCGATAAGAAGAAGATGGAAAAGACAGGGCCCATCTGGAAGTGGGACCCTCAGAAGGAAGAATTATTATGATCCGAAGAGTATATCTCCTGTCCGAAGAGGTTGTAATCCTCTGATGCAAATATTATAAATCAATTGAGTGTGTGAAAGGCCAAAATGACTTTTTGAGGATTCCACCTGATCAAGATAAGGTCTGAGTATGCTGTGAAACGATAAGGATAGAGAAATATCTAAGGGGAAAGCTGCTACTACCGTATTTAATACACTGCAACAACTTTTTTGGCTGCATTTATGTGGAGAAGACCCCTGAACAATGCATCCTAACCTACCGCCACTCACACAGAGCTAAAAGAAGATGCTTGACGTGACATGTGCTCAAGCAAACTCATGGATGAGGAACAAGTAGACGATGGAGATGAGGAGAAGGATGACTATATAAAGGAAGGAGGCTCCTAACGAGAGAAAGAGAAAAAAAAAAGGAAAAAGAGAGAGAGAGAGAGAGAACTTGACTGTAACCCTAAGACCTTTGTTCATCAAATAAACAATAATATAGTTCCTCGGATTTTCAGGTTTCACGTGTAAATTCATGTTGGCTTGTGTTTAAAAATTGTGATTCGTTGTTGTCATTCCAATACTTAACCTAGCTCTTTCACTCATAATTTATAAATTTATTGTTTTGGGCTTGGGCCATAAGTTTTAACCCTACAATAAGAATATGCAATTCAATTGTTATATTTTCAAAATCCATACACAATTAATAAAAAAAGGAATATGAAAGATTTGTACTTTGAAGAGAAACCTTCTGTTTAGTTCAATTTTTTATTATTATTTTACATTCTCTCTTTTAAAAAATACATAAATTACTTACTATAAACTCTATTTCATTAAAATATTAATATTTTCTTAATTGTTTATCATTCTTTATATACAACAAACATCATTTATAATAAACTGTCTTTCTTCATCATTAAGATATAAGAATAAACAATGAAAAATTAAATCTAAAATAAACAGTGATAGCTTAAATTAACAAGATTATTGTAACAACTTTACAAATTAACGCATTTTTAATTTCATTGATTTAGATGATATTGGGACTTAAATACGTAAATAAATAAGTTTCTTTTTTCTTTTTTTTTCTTTTTTTTTTTTTAGCATTGTGAAACAATTCTCTAAGAAGATTAAGATCCCAGGTCCCAAGATCTGGTTGTCTCTTCAAACAACCGACGGACCCCGTATCATTTTCCAAGGGCAAAATCGTAAAGTCAACGAGTTTCCTCTCTCTTCAATTTTACTCCAAAGTTTCCATTACTTCCATCATTCTCCAATCTCCTCCTCCATTCTCCAGTCCCTCCTCTCCCCGCGCTCGCCACGCCAAAATTGACTGACCAACCCAAATCAAAATGACGAAAACACCCTTCCTCTTCCTCTCCATCCTCTTCCTTTCCCTCCTCCTCTACCCTTCCTCCGCCGAGATCAAATCCCTCTCCATCGCCTCCGACTCCCGCCCCATGATCCTCTTCGAGAAATTCGGCTTCACCCACACCGGCCACGTCACCATCTCCGTCTCCTCCGTCTCCTTCTCCTCCCCTCACTCCGGCACCGACCCTTCCCTCCTCGGCTTCTTCCTTCTCTCCGAGGAGTCCCTCCTCCAGGTCCTCCTCGAGATCCAGCAGAACCCTCAGTTCTGCGTCCTCAACTCCCACTACATCTCTCTCCTCTTCACCTTCCGCGACCTCTCTCCTCCTCCAAACTCCTCCTTCAACCGCTCCTACCCCGTCACCTCCCCCAACGAGTACTCCCTCTTCTTCGCCAACTGCGCGCCGGAATCCGCCGTCTCCATGGCCGTCCGCACCGAGGTCTACAACGTCGATCGCGACGGCTCCAAGGACTTCCTCTCCGCCGGCCAGACTCACCTCCCTTCCCTCTTCTTCGTCTTCTCCCTCGCGTACTTCGCCTTCGTAGGCTTCTGGATCTACATCTGCTTCACCAACAAGCGCTCCGTTCACCGGATCCATCTCCTCATGGCCGGTTTGCTGCTCATGAAGGCCTTGAATCTGATCTGCGCCGCCGAGGACAAGCATTACGTTAAGGTCACCGGCACGCCTCACGGCTGGGACGTGCTGTTCTACATCTTCCAGTTCATTAGGGTTGTGCTTCTGTTCACCGTGATCGTTTTGATCGGAACCGGCTGGTCGTTTTTGAAGCCTTTCTTGCAAGAGAAGGAGAAGAAGGTGTTGATGATTGTGATCCCTCTCCAGGTTCTCGCCAACATCGCCTCCGTAGTGATCGGCGAGACCGGGCCGTTTATCAAGGATTGGGTGACGTGGAACCAGGTGTTCCTGTTGGTCGATATCATATGCTGCTGCGCTATCATTTTCCCAATCGTGTGGTCGATTCGGTCTCTTCGAGAGACCTCGAAGACCGACGGGAAGGCCGCGAGGAATCTGGCGAAATTGCAGCTGTTCAGGCAGTTCTATATGGTGGTGATTGGGTACTTGTATTTCACGAGAATCGTCGTGTTCGCGCTTAGGACAATCGCGGCGTATAAGTATCAGTGGGTGAGCAATGCAGCTGAGGAGATTGCTAGCCTTATTTTCTACATGATTATGTTCTACATGTTTAGGCCAGTGGAGAAGAATGAGTACTTTGTTCTTGACGAGGAGGACGAAGAGGCTGCTGAATTGGCTCTTAGGGATGAAGAATTCGAGCTTTGAAAGATGATTTTGCCGAAACTTGCTGCTACAAATGCAAATAGAATTGCTGGGTCAGGTTGCTGTTCCTTCTGTTTTGCACATTTTACTTTTATTTTCCAAAAGAATTGTTATTTGAATTTATATGTTGATGGGATAGTGTCTGTATGTTTGATAATTTGAATTTTCTTTTCATAATGCTGCTAATGAATTACCCGATATAGGTTTAGTTTCAATCATGTTGTTTATCCTTTTTTGTTCATTTGGTTGCTGCCATTTGGCTGTATGTGTAGTGAACATTGTTACATAACTAGCCTTGTAATGTTTCCGTTACTTTTGTTAATTGAAAGAGTTAACAAATTTCATCACACTTGGTGCTGCTTTAGCCTTGTCTTTTTTACCAGCCCGTGTTGCAGTTTATCATGTATCTAACTTGTTTAAGTTGTTCATATTGTGCACGATTGTAGAAAAACCATGTACAGGATTGTGTTTTCTGTTGTTTTCCTGAATTTTGTTCAAAAAATTGAACTTTGTTGTTCTATTGCTTATGAAAAATCATTGTGAATGTGATTGTTAATGGCAATATACGTATGCATTCAGGTTAGTTTGTCTCTGCTTGGGATCTCATAGTGCCACATGCGTATTTATCCATGTTAATATGTTATGTCCTAAAACTTTGAGCTAGTTATCTCTTTCTCCGTTGACTCCAACTTCACAATATTTTCTAACGTAGTACAAATAGGTGAGGGGCCCTTAGTTTTGACCAGGATACAAGTCATTGCTGATTATGTCTACTTTTACTTGTAAGAGGCTTCTTTTGCAAATGGTCTAGGTTGACATAATAAATGTGAAAATGTAATATATTATAGTTGGATCATTAAAGAGTCAGAGATTATGCCTGATTTTGTTCATTTTCTAATTTTTTTCTTCTTGGCTCAGAACTCCCATATATTATGTCGGTTGTAACTTGTAAGTAGTTATTGAATTTTTTTGCATACATGTAATATGGTTTGATTAGAAAATCCACCTGAGGGCTCCAAAAGGGGCCACACGACCGGTCTGTGTTTCAGATCTATCTAATTTTGAAAAAGGAAAATGTAAGAATTTAGATTCAATTACTAAGTGAATGATATGAGGGCATGGATACTGATTCTTATCGTAGGGACATTTAAAGGTTGAAGTTAGTTGAAACATTCTCAACCATGTGTAACAATCTTCCCACCTTATCTAATTATAAATTCTAGAAGACGCACAATATTATAAAGATCTGAAAATTTTCAATCCTCTGGGGTCTTCTATTTGGCTGACCATTTTTTTTATAAAGTTGTAAATATAGCTGTGCAATTTTACCTGGTTATATATGTGCAGATTCTTGTGCTGTTCTCCTATTAATTTTAAGGTATAGTTATACGTAGGGTAACAATGTTAATTTTTTTTTTTATCTCACCTATGACCAAGGTAAACAAAACAAAAATTCAGGGGTCTTAGTGCATTTTTTTTAATGCCATAAGGAACCAAAGTTTATGCACTAAATTGATAGGAAAAAAGGTTAGGGGGGTCTTACTCCAACAACCCTATATAATATATATTTTTTGATAAATAACGGAATTGTATTAATCAAAAGTCCAACCTGGGGGTGAACATGGATAACAGTACATCAAACACATAAATTACAAAGATCAAGCATTTTTAAAAAATTAGAATAAGGAAAAAGATTAAAGGAGCCCTCCATAAATCAATGATCCGATGCCCACCGAAGGAACCTTGCCAACTCGAAAACAACCCTATATAATATTGTAGAAAGAAGGGCTCGTATTTGACAGATTTCAAGCAACTCTCAACCTGTGTGTGTGTATTGAATATGAATGTATACAAATTAAAGTTTCATTTCTTGATTATATTATCTCTGATTCCCTTGAGGGATGGACTCATAATAATAATAAAAAAATCACCTATTCCAATAATAAAGGGGGGGAGAGAAAGTGAGAGAGAGAGAGAGAGAGAGAGAAACCCTCACTTGAATGATCAAATTGGTACTTGTTGCACTGGGTTCAGGTAACATTTTTCATCTGACATGTGTATTTTTATATTATCTTCTAAGGGATATACATTTTTTATTTGCTTCATAGGTTGATAATTGCGTATTTGATATTTAGGATTGAACTGAGCAGCCTAGGCTGTTCTGCAGAATAAGCAATCTTGTTCCTGTAGTATAAGAGTTTCTTCTATGCTGTTTATTTTTTTCTAAGTATGTCTTGTTTGCTCAGCCCTGTGGCTGCTGGCCTTGTATATCTGCTTCTCTTTCACCACGTAACAATTGTACTGAGCATCCCTAAGATTGAATAGAATTTTTGAAGGGATTTTCTATCTAGAAAGGTAAATTGTATTGAGGGTTCCTAATTTGGTGAATCAAACAATGGATAATTGAACATAATTGGGATAAGGCTTTTGAAGTTGGGCCCTTTAAGTTATATTTGTGTTTGAGAATGTCATAATTGAATGCCCTTTAATCTTGATTAGACTCAAGCATGGTCAGGTTCTTTAAGAGGAATTTGCGACTTGCACAAATCATGTGTGCAATTAGGTGGAGGCAGCCCAAGCTGGTATGTCACATAACAATTCACATGTCTCACAAATCCCATTCCCATGTATTAGACATGTGGAATTTGCAACTGGCAACCAACATATATTCTTGAATAGAGGTCTTTATTATGCAAAAAGCTGAACTACGTTAAGTAAATGGTTGAGGAAGGCTATCTGTTCTCTTAGCATATGTTTGATATTTTATATGTTTAGGTAAAATTTCATATGCGCAGTTACATTTATACATTTTAAATAATGTAAATAGCCACTAGGTTTTGATATTTGAGTTATGCCCTTGATTAGATGCTTGTTTCAAATGACTGAGAATCTCTCAACCCCAAATTCAGAGGAAATCACAGGGTGCTGGGTCAGCAGAAAGTTAAAATCATATAATTCCAGCTCTTCGTTAAATTTTAGTGGTTACAAGTGATTTTGCTGGTGTCATTTCTTTGAGCTCGGCATGAGAATTTTTTTTTTTTTTTTTTTCAATTTCTTGTGACTTTTTAGTTTGATTTAATCTGATGTTATTGTTATTTGATGAATTAATCAGATTTATCTATTATCATCTCAAAATGTTGCGCATCCTAGAAACTTCTTTGCCTTCTGGGTTACTGTATTAAAAATTTTAGGAAAAATTTTCAGGATTGGATGTCTCTATTACGTGCATGCTACTTGAATGACTATTTAAACTGAATTAGATAGTGATTGGTTGTATGGCTTGTGTGTTTGTCTCTTAGACTTGTTTCATTATGTGTGTTAAGCTCTTTACAATACATTTTTGTGATCCAATTTATTGAGTTATGGGGATAAATGCCCTTGTGGATATTTTGGGGTGTAAGATAGTGAGCTTGCTTATGACTTATTTAGGTAGGTTCCTTGGGGCTTCCTATAAGTTGATGTCAATTTGGAACCCCGTTTTGGAAAAGTTTGAATGTCGGTTAGTGGGCTGGAAGAGATTATATTTTTCAAAAGGAGGCTGGTTGATCCTATTGAAGAGTACCCTTTAGAGTCTCCTAGTGTATTATTGATCCTTTTTTACCATTCCAGTGAGTGTGGCAGTCTGGCAGATAGGATAGAGAAGTCATAGAGAAATTTTTGTGGGGAGGATTGGGGGACGAGTTCAAACATCATTGGTTGGGGTGGGTGGGATAGGGTATGCACTCCTATTGCTAATGGAGGTCTGGGCATTAGGAAGCTTGCAACATTCAATCAGGCTCTCTTGGGGAAGTTGTTGTGGTGGTTTGGGATTTGAGGAAACACATTTATGGAGGCGTGTAGTCATATCAAAATTCAGAGAGGAGTGGGGTGTTAGAGTACGAAACCGGTTCCAGGTATCCATGGATGTGGTTTATGGAAGAGCATTAGGATGGGATGTCAGTTATACACTTTGAGGTTGGTATTGGTTACCGGATTCGCTTTTGGCATTTGGCATGATTGTTGGTGTGGTGACCAGTCGTTGAGAGTGGTTTTTCTAGTCTTGTATGATAATTTCATAGATAGGGATGCTTCAATGGCATCCTTATTGGTGAGGTCGTCTATGGGGGAGAGGCAGAGTTGGCATTTTAGATTCTTGCAGGACTTCAATGACTTGGAGTTGGACTTGGTAACTTCTTTTCTCCATCTTCTGGAATCTCATATTCCCATTACAGGGGATGGTGACAAAGTGAAGTGGAGGTTGAAAAGAGTGAGGAGTTTGATATTCATTCCTTGTATAATGCTAAGGGGTTCTACTTCTGTCCTTCCCTGGAAAGGCACGTGGAGAGTGAAGGCACCACCCACCCCCCCCAAAAAAAAAAGGTTTCATTTTTCATTTGGATGGTAGCATTGGGAAGATTCTCACTTGTGAAAATCTTATGAAGAGAGGTTATATTGTAGTAGATATGTGTTACATGAGCCGATGTAGTGGGTATATTATCGCAAAGAGTGATTGATCCTTGTTTGGTTGGAGGAATTGTGTGGGTAATTACTCTTAGAACGTTTGGAACTTGGCTCTGTTATGCTTGATGGGTATCATTGGAGCCCAATAGACGTACTTTTGAGGATGTCAAGAGCACAAGGAATCAGTAACTAACCACCTTTGTTGGCTCTTTGTTTGACTGGTCTTGTGCAAGGGGTTTTACAACTAGCAATTCCATTCCAATGTTTATTGGGTCCTTGTCTTTTCTGTATATAATTTGTATATAATTTATTGTAATTCTTTCATCTACTTTGCGCCTGTTGTATATGAAGTAGTCCTTTAATAAAATTATTCTTATAAAAAAAAAAAAAAAAGTCTTATGGGGGATAAGATTCCCTTATATTTTTTTTATGAAAAAAATTTCCTTCTATTGAATCCTCAAATTTCCTCAATTTTTTATTTAAATGTGAGACACATGACATTTAAAAATCACATAAATGTCACATGCCTCACATCTAGCTAAAAATAGGAGGAAAATCCAATGGGAGAGGATCTTTTCCCTGATTTATACCCCTTGGCCCATACGGATCCCTTCATATTGAATTTGGCGATGGCGATGTTTTCTTTGTGTTTGATAATCTGGAGGAAGCATTGGGGAATATGTTGAACGGGCATAGAGGAGGAAGCATATGCCATTGCTTATTGGGGAATTCTCTTTCAACAAATTAAACATGTTGAGATGCCCTATAAATACTTACAAGCACTCATAACTCATAACACTTATAAGAATACCTTTGTTAATTAGAGAATACCCTATAAATACACATGGTATGGAATCACATGTGATTCTAACATGTTATATTGATTTGGCCTAAGCCATGGGTAGTTTGGGTATTCAAAGACACGAAACGAGTATTGATTAATGGGATTCAAATATGTAATTATCTCTTAGGAGATTACATCTGAATTGATTGATTATATAATTACTGATGGAGTAACTATCCATTACATTTTCAATTTGTGAAATACTTTGTTTGCTCATGATTTACTTCCCAAAGTAGGTAAATTACCATACAAGCCTAATGTTTGATTGCTTATGTGGAGCATTTCCCAATAACCGACCTTGAAGCTTCTTGGAAGGTGGTAATGACCAGCTTTACAAGAATTTAATCTACACTAACTTCTTTTGTGTTTCAGGGTCCAGCTTGATCAAAAGTTTGGCTAGATTATGTGGTGCAAAATTAGATTCTAATTAAAATTTTATTAGATCTTATTTCAGTTTTTAGTGTGTATATATGTATATGTATATCGATTTGGGCTTCTCCTTCAGTAGAACTTAGGTTCAAATCTAAAGCTTCTTGCCATTTTTCATTATTTTTATTTGGAAACTTGTCATTTTTTCAATCTAGTTCTCCAACACAAACACTAGGAGGCAAATAACTAAAAACAATATATCAAAAACTAAGAAAACATAAATATCAATAGAATGTATTTTATTGAAAAGGAGAAAAAAGAAGAATTTTTGGAAACTTTACAATTTCCATCTAGTTCTTCTAACACAAACAATAGTTAATAAATCATTAAGAGAGGAGGAGACAAATAACCAAAGACTATCATATCGTATAAGCTGAGAAAACATACACAAAACAACTAAGGCTCACAAGGATATATTCTTTTGAAAGGGAGAAAAAATGAGAAGGAAATTTAAATAATATCCTTTGTTTAATACTAAAGACTATTAGAAGAAGTTAAATATTAAAGTTGTGATATTCATCATATTAATGATATATATATATATATATATGATACCCTTTGAATAAGAGGGTATACTTTCCCTTTTGATCAAATCAAAGTATTCTTCCATAGCCATTAATTTCCAATTTAAGCTCCATGGGTTTTTAATCAACCAATAATCCTCTCTTTCCTCTGTACCATACCCTACCACGAGGATGTGAACAAGAGGGTATACTTTCTCTTTTGCCTTGTTCAAGACACAGCTAGATTGTAGTATTTTTTCATAGCCATTAATTCCCCTATTTAAGCTTCACGAGTTTTTAATCAACCAATAACCCTCTCCCTCCTTAGTACCATACCCTACAATGAGGATGGCATGGGTACCATTTGGTACAATTTCTGGATTCAAGGGATTCTCAGGGCCCTTATAAATTTCCTAAAACCAATAGACAAAAAACTAATTAGAAAATATCAAAACAATACCTTTATAAACTACACAAACATGGATTATTTACGCATTTTAGCTTTGCAAATTAAAAAAAAAAAAAACATGCACAGTTGCAGCCACAAGATAAATTTTTTACCTGCTCACGAAAAGCAATTTGATTATTATCACTAATTCTCTTAAAATTTTCAATTTTAAATCCTGTCCAAAAGAAATAAAAATAGAACATAAGAAACCAAATAATGAACATAAACACATAAATATACGCCTAAAAATATATATATATATATATACACATTAACCTTTCTGTTGGTTTACAGTAGCTTCTTTTTTTTTTTTTACCCTGAAAATGATAGTCTTAGTAGAAATGTCATTCCTCATTATCCAATCAAATGCTTTGTTAATTCTGAGTACTTGAGTAGCAACCTTTTCATCAGGTTCCGCGGGCCTCAATTCACAACAATCCAGCATTACTCCGCGAGATTACAACAAACTAAACCGACCAAAAAAGTTTACCCTCAAATAGACATACCATTGATAAAATCAATCATAGATACCTACCACCTTCTTAGGGAAAAAAAAAAAAAAAAACNAGAGTCAATGATCAAATCAAATCTTTCCACCCCAATAAAATCAATAAACTTTGTTTCAGTGTCTCCCAATAAAATAATAGGAGTTTGAATGTTGCAATCATCTAACTTGATTTCATCGAAATCGTTGACAACTTCCTCTAGAATTTCTTCTTTAATGGTCTCTACTATCTCAACCTCAAGATCTTTCTCTATAATGGGGTCTTCATTAATCTTCTCCACAATCTTGATTTCAGATTCTTCTTCTATAACAAGGCCTTCATTAATTTCCTCAAAAATCTTGATATTTTCTTCAACATGTAATTCTTCTTTAATGGTGGAATATTTGGCTCTTCAAAATAATTCAAGTATGAACTTCTTGGCCAATAATAATCTTGTATTGTATACGACAAGATTTCTTCACAATCTAAAGGATAAAATTTGATAGCAAGCATCTTTTTCATCCTTCGCCATGATCGAATTTTGTCTTTACCTTGTCGGATTTATCAGATTGTACTTGTTCCCACCAACATAAGGCGTACTTACTAAGTTTATACAAAGCAAGTCCAACTTTTCTCTCATAGCAAATATTCTCATAGTCAAATAAATCCTCTAGATCAAGTAACCAATCAAGAAAATCTTCTTTTAAAAAATAACCATTAAAACTTGCAATTCTCTTATAAGGTCTATATGAAATTTGCTTACCAATAGGTTGCTTGTGAGTTATGTCTCCGCTGCAGTTATCCCTATTGTTTCCATTCTTCAATGGCGCCATCCTAGCATAGATATTTGTGAGTGCTTGTTGTACGTCACGTAATACTCGCTAAGCTATTCGTCGTTGTTGTGGTGGTGGTTACCGTCTCGTCGGTTAGCCATCAGACCAGGGTAAGTCAAAGCTCTGATACCAACTGATGTCACGGAAGCCTAAAGAAGAGCACACACGATGCTCTCTTGATGGAACAGAAACTAAACTGTTAGTTCCTAGGTAGTAAACCTCGAGTCCACGAGGGGTTCCTTGAATCCACAAGGTGATAGGTCTGGAATCCATCGGAGAATACAATAGACACAAGTCTGAATTTTTATTTATAATAAACTATGAAAAACGTTTATAGAATTAGGAGCATTTTTAAGGACTCCGTAAAACTTGACAGACAAGAAAATATAATCTAAAATAACTCCTAATTGATACCTAACCATAATAGGAATCAACTTTGACCTAAAAAAGCATTAAATGCACTAAAAACAAGGAAATAAATCACTTAAACTTAAAATAACGTTTTTTATATAAAAATACCAAAAATAATAAATTATAATAATTAAATAGTAAATTGTGTCCCACATCACCTCCTAACACAACGAAAAAAAATTCTAACTCCTGTCTTTCTCACCGATCTACAACCTTTACCAACTTCTTCAATTTAAGTTGTTTTGAGGACAGTAGTGGATGATGCTGATTGATGCTTGGGTTGCTGACTTTGTTAAGGTGGTAGTTTTTTGAGGTTTTTTTTTAAAGATTTGATTTGATCATTGACTCATATTTGGTGAATATTGTCAATTACATGAAGATCAAGGGAGAAGAAGTTCAAGTTGCCCAATTAATGACTTTCAAGTTTGGCGAGAAGACAAAGAAGATGAAGTATTCAAAGTATTTGTTCTCTTGGCATGGGAGATTTCAGATTTCAAAAATGAACTCGAGGACGAGTTTATTTCAAGTGGAGGGGTCTGATGTAGGACACAATTTACTATTTAATTATTGTAATTTATTATTTTTGGTATTTTTATGTAAAAAACGTTATTTTAGGTTTAGGTGATTTATTTCCTTATTTTTAGTGCATTTAATGCTTTTTTAGGTCAAAGTTGATTCCTATTATGGTTAGGTATCAATTAGGAGTTATTTTAGATTATATTTTCTTGTCTGTCAAGTTTTACGGAGCCCTTAAAAATGGTCATAATTCTGTAAACGTTTTTCATAGTTTATTATGAATAAAAATTCAGACTTGTGTCTATTGTATTCTCTGGTGGATTCCAGACCTATCACCTTGTGGATTCAAGGAACCCCTCGTGAACTCGAGGTTTACTACCTAGGAACTAACAGTTTAGTTTCTGTTACATCAAGAGAGCATCGTGTGCTTTTCTTTAGGCTTTCGCGACATCAGGAGGAGAGAGAGATAGCTTAGTAACGTAAGCTTATAATCAAGTAGGGCATTAAAGTGATTGAAAATATGATGAAATTGACTTCAATGGGATTGCGTGGTCTATTAGTACCTGTTTGGATTCAGATTATAACGTTTGCTTTTTTTTTTTTTTTTTTTTTTTTTTTGAGAAGCACATTTTGTGGCCGTGGTGCTTTTCCAGTGAGTCCCGTGCACTATTTATTAAACAAAACTTTTTTTTTTTTTGTTTAAACAAAACAAAAAACATTTTTTGATGCTTTTTTTTAAACATAACTTTCATTAAAAATGGGTCTCACGACACTATTCACACATTTAAAAATTAATTTGCTACAATGTTTTTAGTTTTTAACTTTCAGTAAAATAAGCGATGTCCAAACACTCCCTTAGTCTGGAGTTAGCATACCTCTCATCCTTGGGTTAATGGGCGAATGCGTATGCAAGAGAGAGAGAGAGATGGTAGAAGCTCTAGCAAGGATTCCAAGCTCAATTGGTTTTATATATAAGTTTGACATTGTCCCCTTTAGAAAATATTAAGTTGAAGTTGAAAACATCACAAAGTCATTCTTCTCACTTTTGGAGTTAGCATTGTAATTTCAGGATAAGCATCACCCGACCCCATTAGTTTTTTAGTTGTGTCTTGACAAACGAATCATTCAAAAGCCTTTCGGTGCGGTTCCCACTTCCCATCCCATTCAGCAAAACGGATTTTAAAAGGCAAAACCAAACATTCTCTTAGTTTTTTCCCTGTTGTTTTTCTTTTCTTGACTTGGGTCCGAGAGAGTCTGGTTGGTTGTGGGGGAGTTTGGGCCTCACTTGAAACTTACGAAACTATTGTGCCTTTTTTTTTTTTCCTAATGATCAAGCTCGCTGCACTGGGTCCGACAACATTTTGTGCATATTGCTGTCAGCATGAACTTTGATTCATGGAAATTAAAGTGAGTAAGAGATTGATAATTTGCTAGTCATCATATCAGTTCTCAATCTTCCATACTTGAAAATCTTCTTGAGTTCCATTTAGTATGCAAGTTTTAGCAAAAGCGTATTGATTAGACCCGTAGAATGCAAGTTTCAGCAAAGCCTTTGGTTTGGTGGTTGCTATGATTGTATTTTATCTTCTTTCTTTCACGCCCATACACTTGACACCACCAATCACATGAGGCATCCTATACATTGTCCATTTTTTTTTTTTTTGTAATGCTTGCGTTTAAGTGAGATGTAAAGGTAAGGGAAGGAAAAAAGTTTGAGAAAGTATAAATATTAAAAAAAAAAAAAAAAAGAGTGAATGAGTAATGTCAAAAAAAATATAGGAAAATTGAAAATAAAAAAGATAATAACATAGAAGCTGATGTGGCTTAACTGGAGCGTAGTAACAATAAATACTACGCTTCAGCTTTTAGATTTATATATAGAATATAGATTTATACCACCGTACACCTTTGGTGCAGTGGTCACTCCACAAGTATAATGGGACCCATGAATAGTACCAAAAAGTGTAATATAGCTCATAAATAGTAGTAAAAATAAGCTAAATAGTAAAATAAGCTGGCAAAAAATAAGCTACCCAAACGTACATTTAGTCCCATATTGCTCATTGATTCCTTCAGCTACTCTAACTGATGATGAATATTTAAATGTGTTAAATTGTTTATTTCCCTTTAGAGCCGAGTGGCGGTTTCTTGAATTTTTCTCAAGGTGTTCTCTAAGAAGTATAAATTAATCTAATAAAAAGAGAAATAATCCCTAAAAAAATAATAAAAAGAGAAATTCATATATTGACAATAACAACAATAAAAAAACACACAAATATATAAAGTTTACAATTACTTTCTACGAGTTTTCATATTTTGAAATTGGTACATAATAGTCTCATTATCAATGCTACAAGCTACATCTCTATCAATTTACATAACCAAGCAATCATTTATTCACTGAATGTAGAACAAATTATGGAGCAAAATTTAATTTTATTGGCATAAAAAAAACTGAGAATGTTCTCAAATTTTTTTTAAGGACAGACAAATAAATTTTTTTAAATTATTATATAAATAAAAATAAAAATAAAAATTTTAGGTTAGAGTGGTCCTGGACCACTTGGCCTTAAGGTGGCGCCGTCGAGTCAGAGCCACGTTAACTAGCATGTGTTAATTCTGACTTATGACTGGCATCTCTCTCAACTAGCATGTGTTATGACTTACGTCTCTCTCAACTAGCATGTGTTATGACTTACGACTACCTAAAGTTTGTCTTGGCAGCTTTTTCTTTTTCAGTGTCCTTTTCGATCCCTCTCTCAACTAGCATGTGTTATGTATGACTTACGACTACCTAAAGTTTGTCTTGGCAGCATTTTCTTTTTCAGTGTCCTTTTCGATCCCATTGCAACGATATTCAAAAATGAAAAATGATACCTAATGAGCATCTTTTGACTTAAAAAAGAAAAAAAGAAAAAAAAAAAGATCATGGTTCTAAATTTCCACCCTTTTTTAAAAAGGAAAAGATTATGGTTCCAAATTTTTTGAAAAAGACAAAATTACTTTTATTTTTTCAAATAAATAAATATAGCTGACGACCCTATCTAGGAGAATTTTTGGCCTGCGTAGTTGGCCTACTGGTAGAAGCTAGCCAGCCTGGCTTCCTCTTATGGTTATAAAATAGGAAACAATTGTGAGAACCTATCAAGTACAAACTCACCATAGCTCAAAGTTCACTAATGGAGCCACTTAGTTTTCTTCTTTACTCTCTATTCCTCTTGATATTCACGCAAGCCCTTCTTCACATCAAAGATTGGCTTTTCAAGAAGAGGGTTCAGCTTCCTCCGGGACCAACTGGCCTACCCATCATCGGAAGCCTCCTTACACTAGGTGACAGACCCCACGAGTCCATAACCAAGTTGGCTGAGACGTACGGTCCCCTCATGACTGTGAGACTCGGTTTCAACGTAACTGTGGTTGCTTCATCTGCAGAAATGGCAAGGGAAATCCTCCAAAAGAATGATCAAGCTTTTCTAGGGAGACCAAGCCCAGATTTTGCGACTGCACAGACTAACTACGACTTGTCAGTGGTATGGTTACCAGGCAATGAAAAATGGAGAAACCTAAGAAAAATATTCAAAAGTCAGATTTTCACAACGCACAGACTCGATGCACTGCAAGGCTCGCGACATCAAGCAGTGGACAGTTGCAGTGTGGACGGTATGGTTAGGCGTGTGGTTGAAGCTAGTGAAGCTGGGGAGGCCATAAGTATTGGGACGTTGGTGTTTGGAACCACATTGAATTCACTATCGAATACAATATTTTCGGTCGACATATTTGATCCAAAATCGAATGCTATTCAAGAACTAAAGGAGCTCATTTGGAGTATAATGGAGCTTGGAGGGAAGCCTAATCTTTCAGATTTTTTCCTTTGCTAAGGCCATTTGATCTACAAGGTATAAGGCGGAGTACGAAGGTTCCTTACGATCGACTGCATGGTTTGATTGACAGCATGATTGATCAACGTTTGGAATTTAGAGCATCTGGATCACCGAGGTGTGATGACTTTTTAGATGTCCTCCTTGACCTCAGCAAAGAACAGGGCCATGAGGAATTTAACCGTCTGAATATCAAAGTTTTCTTGACGGTTCTCTCTCTCTCTCTCTCTCTCTTTTTATATATATATATATATATATATATATAGGTTGGGTTCAAATTATACTTAAAATAACTTTAAGTGATACTATATCATTTAATATTTTTTAATTAGATGTGAATTTTAATAAACTTATCGTCGGATTACATTATCTTCGTATATTCTCTATACTTATTAAATTTAAAGATAATCAGAGATCAATAACTATGTCATCAACTAATTGTTTAAATTCAAATTTTTGTATTTTAAAATAAATCATAAAAGATAAGTTTATGGGTGGCTTGGTCAATTACATCCAATTAGCATGCATATTAAGAACATATAAAATTTGTAATTTAACAATCAAATTTTCAAAATATAAAATTAATAATAAATTATTAGATGGTGTAATATTGTTTTGAATTACACTAAGTATAACTTGAACCCAGCTCATATATAATAAGATGAGTTTAAGTTATACTTGGTATACTTTTAAGAAATATTACACCACCTAATAACTTTTTATAGAGTAAATAATTTGAAAATCTCATCATTAGATTATATTTTATCTATATTGTTAACACACATATCAAATTTCACGACAATCCGACTTTATTTACTATTTGATCCATAAACTCATATTTGATTTATAATTTTTAACTAAAAAAACTTGAAGGTTAAATATTTAATTGATGATCTAATTATAGATTTTTTATTGTCTTCAAACTTTGTAAGTATTGGAAATATACAAAAATAATGTGTTCGTGTGGGTGTAAGTCGAGGAGAAAAAATAGTTAATTCATATAAAAAAATGATGATTTACTAATCAGTATCGCACATATCAAGATATAGCAAAATTTGAGTAAAATGTTGCGGTTTTAGAAGAACTGATATATTAGATGTAAAAATAAGACTATGGTTTTGCAAACCTAATTAGCTTAAGTAATATCAAAACTTGTCAAAATCATGTAACTTTACTGGTTGATACATTAACAGATTTATCTGTAATTTAAATCTTCTCACTCCTAATTATCGAATATATATATATATATATATAAAAGAACTCCATAATTTCATATAAGACCTCTATTATATTGAATCTTTGGCTAATACATCTTCATAAATTTTCAGGACTTTTTCATTGGAGGAACTGATACAACTAGCGCTACAATTGAATGGGCAATGACTGAGCTTCTTCGCAATCCTGACATAATGGCCAAGGCAAAACAAGAACTTACTGAAACAATTGGAATAGGAGAAAGCATACAAGAAAAAGACATCCCACAACTTCCTTATCTTCAAGCTGTGCTTAAAGAAACAATGCGGCTTCATCCAATAGCACCTCTTCTTCTTCCTCGTTCCCGTATTGATGTGGAAGTTTGTGGATACACCATTCCTAAACACACCCAAGTGATTGTAAATGCATGGGCGTTAGCACGAGATCCCATGTACTGGGACAAGCCAACACAATTTAAACCAGAAAGGTTCATCGACTCTAAAGTGGATTTCAGAGGCACAAACCTCTCTTTTATGCCATTTGGTTCTGGGAGGCGGATTTGCCCAGGTTTAGATCTTGCTGTAAGAATGCTGAGCTTGTTCCTAGCTTCTCTCATTCACCACTTTAATTGGAAGCTTCCTGACCGAATGGCACCAGAAGATATTGACATAAAAGACAAATTTGGACTTACATTGCAGAAGGCTACTGCACTTGTTGCCATTCCTGTGGTTGTTGCTAAAGCCGAGTAGTTTATATTGCTACTGCATCGCATGTTTGGAGAATACTTTTTTAAAATTATATTTTTTGTTTGTTTGTTTGTTTTTTTTTTTCTATGTCATACTAATGTTTTTAGTAATGCTACAAGTTGTTATTATACGATCAAATTAATTGCTCTTGCTTCTCCTGCCATTGAAGTTATTTGGATTTTTTGGATCCAAGAATTTTAGTTATCATATACAATAATTGCTTTTTGCAATCATAGTTATTATTATATAATAAAGATATGTATCAGACAGTACATAAATAATTTGCTACATATACATGTCTATGCATTATTTTATATATACATTTTTATGATACGATGCAAACAATACACTAATACGCAGTTTGCCAATCCTCTATTAAGAGGTGTGGGCTCCACTTATGGGTCCCAAATGAGACCCACATCCTTTTGTGAGGGAAGAAAGGACTCCATCGACATGTACATAATGCGTTTTCAAACTTTTGTTTTCAAATTTAACTTTTAAAATACTGAAAATGAAAAATGAATACAAATGTTAAAACTAAATCAATTTTTTTAGTAGTAGGACCTAATAAAAACTGAAAATTAAAAAAAAAAAAATAGTGTTTTTTAATTTTTTTTTCATCTAACTAAAGAGGCCCTAAGCATCACAAAATGAATAATCACGGAAGAACGTGGCAAATAGTTAGGTTCAAATCGATGGACTATGATAGTAATGCATGTCGACTCCTTATGAAAGCCTTCCTATCCTATGTGCTTGTGCTCACACCTTTAGCCTTTAGTTTGTGTAAAGTAAATTGCTGTTAATCCATTACAATGGCCTAAATGGGTCATTTTGATCAGCTTAGTTCAACTATAATGGCATCTTATATATTCAAGGATTTGAGGCTTTAGTTTATAAACTCTTATAAGTTGGGACCGGACTAGATGAATCAATTTCTAATATTGAGAATTTAAATTGCAACTTGTTTATTATATTCTTACAATCTTTGAAATAAGAAAATATGACTACAATCAAATGAGAAAGTCTTTTTTTTATATTTATAATCAACTATGATATTGAAAACCTATCTTCAATCTATATAATATTGTTGTAAGATTAGGCAATATTATAAGATTAGGCTTGTACTCCACCGTTACTGACTTATTTGTTGACAAAAATTATAAACAACTGTATACCACCTAACTCATTTTCTTTTGGGGTCTGAGTTACCAGCGGGTGCAATTCATCTATTTCCTTTGTATTGCACCCGATCTCAATCCAATATAGGATGGGTGCATCTAAGGCTTGTGGCAAAGTTTCATTGGCATGGGAATGCGTTAAATGGTGGCAAAGTTTCATTGTGTGTGTCTCAACTCTCAACTCTCAAGAATTTGCTAAAACAAAAACCATTGACAATTCAAGATGCGCTTTGTTGCTATGTTCTAAGTTCTAACTCGTCGTTTTTATTTCATATTGTAAAGCAAATGTGAAAAGACATTGTCGCAAAGACGCTGGGGCAGGGACCAATATCTTTACTGAACTTAATTGCCTTATCTCATCACATGGCTTTAATTAGCCAAAAAAGAAAAAGAAAAAAGAAAAAAACATGGCTTTAACGTAACAAATCTCTTTATCCGATGTCGTTGTAAAGTTAAGCAGCGTCTTTCTTTTTTTTCTTTAAAAAAAAAAAAAAAGCATCTTTCTTCTTCAATATTAACTTCCTTTAATACTCTCAAAAGCCTAAAACTTTCATCGGAATTTCCATTTTGAGAAGCCTCAAGAATGAGAATTCCAATAATCCAAAATTCCAAATCCCATATTGACTTTCTTATTAATTACAACTAGTTTTCGTTCATTCTCAAAATCACCTCAGCTCCTATACATCTCAAGCAAAGTGGTATCATAATTCGAAGCAAAAAAAATAAAAGCAGTATCATAATTGGTCAAAATCTATAAATTCAGCAAAAAACAAAAAACAGAAAAAAGAAGGTCCAAATCTGGCGTTGACATGCCACTTGGATCTCAATGATAATTTTGCCAGCTTTTGAATTTTTTTTTTATTTTTTTGTTTGAGAAGGAAGCTTTTAAATTGATCTTCTCAATAAACTATCTTTTAATTATTTATTTATTTTGGTGTGTGTTTTGGAATATAACTATGTGAAACATGAGTCCAAGTGTACTTGAGAGTTGAGATACCATGTGAAACATGATGACATGTAATTTCATTGAACTTATGACGTGTAAAAATACTCATAATTATTCTTAGGGCAATAGGTAACAATCTATTTTAGGAAAATTTTGACACTATTTTTATAGGAAATGGAAAAAGTTGTCAAAACATTAATTGGTTTTTTTTTTTTTCATTTTTCATAAAAACTTTCTATAAATGGATTATTAATCATTGCCCTAAGAGTATTCGTTAGCATTTTCCTATAATTTACTTTGATGTATAATTACTACCTAATTTACTTTGATATATAATTACTACCTAATTTACTTTCTTCATGTATCGCATAAGCTAATTTTATGCTTCTAAATCACACTGAATGTTGAAAATAATTTTTAACTTTCTTGCTGATGGTAGTTATAAACTTAGAATTCATGAACACCTTAGTCAATGCAAATAATAAACAACATGACAATTATGAGAGCAATTGTGTTTATTGTATGGATTATGTTCATGATGTAGGCGAAATCTAAAGGGGTGCCAGTCGAGCACGCAGATGTGTATGAGAAAGTATACTCTACCAAAGATGGGGCTACTGTTACTCCCCAAGCAGAGGAAAACATTGTAAGCACAATTTGAATAGAATTTTAGTGTATTTTTGTGTTTGTGTTGTTTATGGTGTGTAATATGTTATTTGATTCTTGTGGGAAAACATGCTAGGATGAGAGAACTTTTGAATGAAGACGGCATGCGACTACAAGGAGAGCTTGGTAGTGGAATCCTCTGGTCCAAAGATGGTGCGTATGCTCGAGTGATGGGTCCAGAGCGCTTTGGACGTGTACGTGGGGTGGGTTTTGGACAAACCCCATTAGGAAGAAGTGCCACAAACCTTTCACAGTTTACATTGACTCCACCATCGTCAAGCGAAACGACCCAAAGGATTTCGGAGTTAGAGACTTCCCTTAGGGAGCAACTAGCTCAATCTGAGGTGAGGCATGAAGAGCAACTCGCACAATCACTAGCCCAATTAGAAGCAAAGTATCAAGAACAACTCTCTCAATCAGAAGCAAGGCATCAAGAACAACTCTCCCAAGCAAAAGCAAAACACCAGCAGCGAATGGCCGAAGTGTTAATGCATATGAGAGAAATGTTCGGCCAACTTAGCCCACAGATGCGTGATTCAAATCCTTCTCAGGTAGCAAACAAATGTTATTTAGCAAAACACAACTTTTTGCAATGCATTGTTATATGATATTAATATGATGCCTTTAATATATTCAGGGTGGCAATGCTTGATGGGGACTCTCCATGGTACAAAAATAATGGGAATGAAACTATGAATCCTTAGGTAAAACAAAATTTCTCTAAAATTATACACTGTCATGTTTTTCCAAACCCTACAAGTACTAAGAGTGCTCATTATTTTTAAATTTCTATTTAGTGCTTGGTGTCACTTTCATGATCACTTCTATCCCATAGTTTGTTTGTTGTGTTACATGAATCTCAATGAATTTATGATATAAGCTTGATGGTGAAAGGGTCTACCATTAGTTTTGGGGAATGAGTATTGTGAGTTTATAATTTTATAGAGATTTAATTCAACTTCATGCATCACATATCATCTTGGAGGGAGAGTGCTTCATATTGCTGGTGCTTAGTTGTGGTAAATTGTGTATTCATTCATTAAGATGTACTCTTCTTGTCATATATTCTGATTAGCTTTCATGATGGTTTCCTTTAATTATTTTGTGCTCTTTTCATGCATTTCTTTAAAGTCTTTACTGAACTGGTGCTTATCTTTGTTGGGGTATGAGATCCGTTCTACAAATGTCCTTGAGCAAATTCTTTAGATGTGGAGAAGAAACTTTGATGTTAAAATTGTTCCACAAAGGTATGCATAGTGTTTTATGCAAATTCTCTACTCTAAGTACTGTGGTCCTCTTTTTTAAATATAATTTAAAATTTTCTACTCACTAACTCTTTGGACTCTACTAACCACTCATTCTTTTACGTAAAATGTTTTACACCCTTAAAGGTGTATGGGTGGACAAGAAAATATGGTCAAACTGAAATCAATATTTAGTTGACCATAAAATAAGATCTGGTGGACTGTAAAATATTTTACAATTTTGTTTTCCCAACATTCATTTTACACCCTTAAGCTACATAAACAGAGAGCTCTTGTTCATGTAGATGCCACTCTCATCGTCATCTTCACTATCGAATGCTACCCTTAACCTCATCCTGACCATTGAGCGTCCATTGATTAACGCTGCCCTCGTTCTCCCTTTTTCTTTCTTTTTCCCTTGGACCTAGCTACGAAGCCCTAAAGCTCAATTTGTCCAAATCAAGCTAGCAGGTACCAAAATCGAACCACCCATGACCCAATCTCATCGTCTTTGCCTGAAACTCATTGTTGCCACCTCTAGATTGTCACATCCGTCTCTCTCTCTCTCTCTCTCTCTCTCTCTCTCTCTCAATTTTACCATATTTGATGAATGATTTTGTTTTGATCTTTTGTTTCCTTTGGTGTGTCTATTGACTTCTAAGATTTTCTTTGGCGGCTGGAAAAATGAAACTAGTAGAAAATGTGTTTTTTAGGGCATTTTTAGGAACACAACCAAACATTTGAAAATATATTTCAAAGCATTTTTTAAGAATGCAACTAAACACCTGAAAGTTTTTCCTTTCTAAAAATATATTTTCGCTTAAAAATATTTTACACTTGGAAAACATTTTATGTCAACCTGAACATAGCCTTAATCGAATTTGTGGGTGTGGCATGTTGATGATAAGGAGTAGAGGCTAATGACAAGGGCAGAAAAGAGGCAATTATCTTAAGTGAAGATTGCTGCCTCCCATAGCTAGATTTAGATTTTTCGATGACTAGGAATTTTCTTGTGAAGAATTAATAATAGATGATGCATGGTTATTGGATAGTCATTTTAACTCCCCACCCACCCCACCCCCCTAACCTCCCGATATATCCACATGGTGAGGACTAAGTTTGATTCTATGGAATCCATGCGAACTGGCGTAGTCAGCAAAACCGATTGTGAAGTTACAGGTCGGGCCAAGTTGACTTGAGTGGTTATATTGAGCGTCACATGTTAATGTCCACTCCTAAATATAGTATCATTGTTGAATTTCGTTGAGAAATCTAAAATTCAAGTGTTACATGTTAATGTCACATATTAATATAATGTTCACCCCTAAATATAGTATCATTGTTGAATTTAATTGAGAAACCTAAAATTCGAGTGTCATATGTTAATGTCCACTCCTAAATATAGGATCATTGTTAAATTTAATTGAGAAACTTAAAGTTCAAGTGTCAGATATTAGTGTCCACCCCTAAATATAGTATTATTATTGTTGAATTTAATTGAGAAACTTAAAATTTGAGTGTCACATGTTAATGTCCACTTTTAATTATACTATCATTGTTGAATTTAATTGAGAAAACTAAAATACATCAAATTTAAACTCCCGTCTACCTTTTTATATCTAAGTAACCATTAGTGTGGTTGCTCAAACCCCAAAGTATTCCACCGCAGGTATCATACATGCATGCCCCTTAAATTAATTGTATATGACTAATGATATCTTTTAGGATATTAGACGGCAACTTTTTTTTTAAGAGCATGACTGATGACAATCTCATTCAAGACATAAATTTTAAGGGGGGGCCCTTCGAAAAGTCATAGATTCATTGATTCAGATTCAGATTCATAAAGAGTTGCATGTGAGAATTCATAGAGTAAAACACAAATGAAAATAGTAAAAAAATTTCATAATCAAATTTTACATATGCTATATTATATTCCAATTTACACTCCATGAAATTTGTTGGGTGAGGGATGCTTTTCGCTCAACGGCTGAACTAGAAAAGCCTTCCTAAGCTTAACTATTCCTCAGGCGGAAACCATTGTGTGACCCGCAATGGCTGCGAAGAGTTTGATTTTAATGGGGCTCACTCATAGACAAGTCAACCCAACTCAATTTTTTTTAGAACAACTTAAAAAAAAAAGGTAATATTAGTTTGGTTTTCCTCGTTATCCAACCAAAAAATTGGGTTAGTTATTCAAGATTTGGAGGAGGTAGAAGAAAAGAATAAAATAAATAAGGGGATGCAGAAAAAGATAAAAGAGGAGTAATGCTTGCATGTATGGCTAACCATATCCTCCCCACTTCATAGGTGCTGCAAAATTCAGATTGGCGCAGTGATATATAATCTCATTTATATTATTGTTATCCGGAAACCCAAAAAAAAGGAGGGGGGGGGGTGGATTGTGAAGTTAACTAGTGTCTAAAGGTATTAGTTTAAAAAATATTTTTAGAAACTTTTTAATGAAAAAAAAAATTTATTTTTTTTACTCATTTTTATACTTTTCATGAAAATTGTATCAAAACTTTTTTAAAACATTTTATTTATAAATGTCCAGAGGGCACTTGTTAACACTACCCAACAAAAAAAAAAAAAAAAAACAAAAAAAAAAAACAAAAAAAACAAAAAAAAAAAAATTATCCTAAGATCGATGGATTGTGTATCTAGCTTCTCGTTTTTCTTTTTTTTTTTTTTTTTTTTTTTTTTTTTTGGGTCAAAGAGTTGAATTCTAACACAATATACTAAGGTGAATTGTTAAACAACAATAACGTAGAAAAAATAACAAGACATCTTTTGAGAAAGTGCCTTTGATATATGCCATGGAAGCAAGGTCGTTAAAATTGGGATCTTATATAGGATTGTGAAAGGTAGGTGGGATCATGGATCGTAGAATCGGATCGTGATTCATAAGATCCTACATTATTTGAGAAAAATTAAAACAAAAAATACACATTGGTATGTTAAATAATCACATAAATTATATAATACATTCATTCATAAAAAACTAAAAATTTGCATCTATTTGATGTAATTAACATATATTACTACATCCATTTGTAAGTATAATTTAAAGAAGCCAAAAATCTCAAAAAGTGACACTTTATTGGGATGTTATTTTTTATTTAAGTCTAACTGACACTTTATCTCTCTATGTTAGAATAGTAAAACTTGGTATATTGGGATGTTATTTTTTATTTGGATCCAATTGAGCTTTTTGTTAAGTTAAAGAATATTACAAGAAATCAAGATCATTTGGAATCGTCAGAATCATACGATCCTACCAATCCTAAACAATCACAAAGATCCTTGAAAGATCTGGATCGTTTTGGACAAGTGAAATCATAAAATCGCAGGATCGTAAGATCCAAATCTGGATTTTAACAACCATGCACGAAAGTGATTTGTAATTTGGTACATTGATGGCTATATTCGCTTGAAGAGTCCTTCAGTCAGTTTTTTATTTTTACTTTTAATTGCACCGTTTAGTTCTCAAACTTTATTTTTATTTTTTATATTCGAAAGTGTTTCATTTTATTTCCTATTCTTTTGAGTTTTTATCAAAATGATCCCTATCATTAACAATTACTTTGATTTTCTCTATCTTCAAAGTCTAAAAAGACATAAAGTAACTAAACAAAGTATATGAAATAACCAATTTCATCCCTCCTTTATTTCCATCAAATCCCTAAAATTTAATTTTTTTGACTTAAACTTAAAGTATAAGGACTAAATTGAAACATATTAAAGGATATGGACCATTTTGAAACATGGGTAAAGGTTGAGGACTAATTGTGTAATTAAATATATATATATATATATATATAAGTTTTTAAATTACAACATAGTTTTCAATATCGTACAATACATGATACGTATTGTATTGTACATTCCACCAACCAAGGCATGGGGGAATGTCTATGTAGTTGGATCTAAACCCTACACGTGGAGTGGCCATGAGCAGAGGAAAGGTTGAGGACTAATTGTTTAATTAAATATAGGGGAAACTGCAGTTAACCCACCTGTGGTTTGGCCCGTTTTAACAGTGCCCACCCGTGGTTTGAATTTTGTCACTTAACCCACCTGAGGTGGCCTCCGTTAGACCCCTGTTACCCACCTCTCTCTTTTCACCGTTAAAAATAGGGGTAAATGTGTCTTTTTCATTATATTTTATGTCTCTTTCCTATAAAAACAAAAATTAGAACAAAAAAGCAAGAAAAACAAGATCAGAAAGTGGTATTTGTTGTCTCTCCATTCACACAATTTTGAACCTAATAACATACCTAAAAAAATTTTATTTGCACATTCACACTACTCTGATTATTTTAATGATTTTTTTTCCTTATTTTTTTCTTCCTTTTCTTTCATTTCATCCCAACTGTCTCCCTCCTCACGTTTTCTTCTCCATCTTCCCTCTGAGTTTCTCTCTTTTCCTCCATCGCCGATCTGCACAAGCCCATCCACCATAAACCTAGCTCGCCTCCCCAGCTCCGATCCAGCCCTTCCGTCGACCCAGTTCGCCTCCCTAGCTCTGATCCAGCCCTTTCGCCGACCCAACTCGCCAATCTCTATAACCCATTCCGCCGACCCAGCTCACCGATCTTCCTCCACTCCTCATTGGCCCAACTCCCCTACCCAAACGTATTCCTCCACATGCCGCCGACCCTCACTCTCTCTTCAGTTCCTCTCTCTTCAAATCTCTCTTCCTTGATCATCGCCACTCAACACCACCGCCTATCCAGGCGGTGCTTCCCTCGTTTCTCACTACCAAACCCCACCGCCCTCTCTCTCCTTCATCTGAACATTCCCAGATCTTGCTTCTCTCTCTGTTTTCTTTCTCTCGCTTCGTTCTATCCCTAGATCTCTCTCAAATCTCTAGTTCAACCAAAGCCAAACCCCACGAGCACCACCACCATCCACGACAGGCACCACGACACCAAAGCCAAACCCATGACATCTCGGTTTACTTTGTTGGGTTTGCTTTGTTGCTATTTGTGTTTTGAATCTTTGAAGATTCTTTGTGTTTGTAGTGAGATAGTGAAAAATTGGCTGAGTAATTGTTGAAATCTTTGCGAAATAATCGGTTTCCATCTAACCTTGAGACATACATGGATGTGGAAGAACATATAAGGTAGAGAGAGGGAGAGAGCTCAATTTTTTTTTTAGGGTTCTAATTGGGTTTTAATTTTGGCTTATATGGTAAAGGAGATTTTTTAACGGAAAGGACAGAGGTGGGTAACGGGGTCTAACGGAGGCAACCTCAGGTGGGTTAAGTGACAAAATTCAAACCACGGGTGAGCACTGTTAAAATGGGCCAAACCACAGGTGGGTTAACTGCAGTTTCCCCTTAAATATATATATATATATATATATAGTTTTTAAACTACAACATAATTTTCAGTATCGTACAATACATGATACGTATTGTATTGTACGTTCCACCAACCAAGGCATGGGGGAATGTCTATGTAGTTGGATCTAAACCCTACATGTGGAGTGGTTGTGAACCGAGAAAGAGGAAATGTTGGCTACAAAATCCTATCCTTGGCCCATGCCAAAGGCGTGACTATCTTGGGAAGGAAGTAAGATATGTATTTGACATGGTACTTAAGCACTCACAAAAGGGAGATAGTGACTTTCTAAGGTCAGCAGCTATAGAACACTCCTTATTGGTTGAGTGCATACTGGACCATTTCAAAGACACATGTATCACTTACAGTACTTCTAATGTCCCTCTTGTTAGCATGACCCAATAATTTCTTTGCTAGACTCTCTCAACCAAGCCTCCCAAATAGAAGGGGGGAGAGAGAAATTAATACAACATTGTAATGTTCTTGAATTCCTCTACCTTGGCTAATGGCACTACCCAATATTCCATTCTGCTTCTCCACTAAAGGATCATTGGAATTAAATTTCTTTGTCAAATTAAGGTGTCAAAATAAACCCTAGTTATTTCATCTTGGGCTTCTACTATTAAAATTAAAGCATTCACTGAAATACCAGCATCTACAATTATTTTGATTATATCTAGTGGGTACTTCCAAGCTTACAAAATAATTTTTTTTTCTAATGGAATAAAAAAAAAAATCTTTGTATGGTTTTTGTCGCTTTTATGATGTTCCAATATAATAATAATAATAATGTGTTCATATGCCTATGAAACTTCATGCTGATTAATAGATAAAGAGGAATTATATTTCTTGGTAACATTAGAATATGGCATGTTCATGTTTTCTTCTCTAGTAAAATGTAAGTTAAAGTGCCTAAATGTGCCTTTTGGTAGTAATTTCAACTATTTGATTGTCGAAGATGCGATGTCATCATCAAGCAATGCATCTCTGCCAAACAAACAAAAATACAAACGAATTTTTCGGCATTAATTTGACATTAGTGTCAAAATCAACATGAATTTGAGATTAAGAATGTCGAAATTTCTACTATTTGTTCCAAATAACTTAAATGTGCATGGTGCACCACAAACTTTGAATAATACACATCATTTTGGTATTAAATTCAGCTATTTGATTGTGAAGGATGATATATTGATATGTCATCGTCATGCAATGCATCTCTGCAAACAAATTTTTCGGCATTAATTTGGCATTAGTATTGTCAAAATCAACGTGAAGTTGAAATATCCATTGTTTCTTCCAAATAATAGGGACCAAATTGCTAAATGCCCTGTTTGGGTAAACTAAGTAGCATTTTGCCTTATTTTCGAAACTAATTAGGAAAATGCCCCTCTTTTGAATCGAGTTATAAAAAATAAAAATAAAAAAATTCTGGAGCCCAATAGTGGCGTTTTTAAGGACCCATAGTGACATTTTCAGGACCTATAGTGACGTTTTGTAACTCAGCCTTCATTAAATTGAGTTATAGGCTTTTTTTTTTTTTTGCCTATAACTCGATTTCATATAGGTCAAGTTACAAAATGGCACTATAGGTCCTGAAAACGTCACTATAAGCTCCTTAAAAATGCCGTTATAAATCTTAACTTGATTTTTAGAAAATCGATTTTAAAAGAGGGGCATTTCCCTAATTAGTTTCAAAAATAGGGCAAAATGCTGCTTAGTTTGCCCAAACAGGGCATTTAGCAATTTTGTCCCTAATAATAGTGCATGGTGCACCACAAACTTTAAAAGATACTACAGTGCCATGTTGACATATTCTCTCTCCACCTATCACCAAATAGTACCCCAACTGTGGAAATGTCCAAAAATAAGGAAATGATGACTTGACACTTGTTTTTGTACTCAGCCATATTTCTCAAATTATAAGAGGAACATGTAGCTGGACTTTTGGGGTAAGAACCCAAGTAGATCTTTTAAGAAGAGAGTAGAAAGTTGATAAGATAGGAATGTAGAAAACAAGGTCTCTCTTTTAACGAAGAACACCCTTATTATACAAGAGTTACCTCTTCTTTCCATTCTTGCTCAAACCGTGGTTTTCATCCATTTCTTAAGGTTTTTCATGTACATCTTGTGTCAACTTTACATTCTTGCAATCACTTTCTCCTTCTCTAACCTTTGTGATGTCAAAACTTGTATCTTTGTCGCTCAAAAGCTTTTTCATTTAGATGTATTGTTTGATAACTTATTTTATCTTCCATACAAGCTCAAAATCTAACTTGCACTAACACGTATCATGTGTAAAAAGTTCCATATCGTATTAGCATATCGTAAGTGCCTATGAATTGTACAATATAGTGTGTGAATCGTATAATATCATAAAATTGTACGTATCGTACAATATATAGACAAATGCTTTAAAATGATTTTTTTTGTTAAAATATGTACTTTTATTTGAATCTAACAAATTGTTAGACTTGTTTTAAACTTAAATTATTAGGTTACTTAATTTAACCTAATAAAATAACATATTCATAAGTTTTTTTTTCCTCTCTTTCTTCTACAAAATTTGGAGTACATAGTACACACTTACGCTTCACTTTAATATTTACAAATTTATTTTCTATACTATGTGTAGGGTCTGCGTTTGTAGCCCAAGCCCAAAAATATGGGTTAAAAGCCTAACGAACTCAGGATAATGAATTTGTAGAGAGTGGGCGAAAGAGCTGGGCTGGTTATGAATTAAACAATGGTTGGCTAGGTTACTTGCAATGATGATAACATGAAGTAATACTTGAATAACTCCCTGAATGAATGTCCGAAGAGATGTTTTATTAAGTGAACAGTAATTACAACATTCAAAGCTACAGTAAAGCTTTTCTTCCTTTTTCTCCCGTCCCCATTATCAGGGACCCTTCTTCTTTATATAGCACCCTTTTCCATCATCTCCACCGTCCACTTGTTCTTCATCTGCGTATCCACTCAAGTGCACGTCACGTCATGTGTCCACTTTAATTCTTGTGAGTGGCGGCAGCTGAGGTTGCACTGTTCAGGGGTTTTCTCCACATAAATACGGCCAGAAAAGCTGTTGCAGTGCATTAAATGCGGTGGTAGCATTTTTCCTTTAGATATTTTTTAGTTCTGATCATCTCCAGACCTACCCAGAACTTATCATTATCATTGGGATTGCTAGGAAGATCATTTGGACCTTCCACACGTTTGATTGATCAAGGTTATTTGTGACCGAGGAGTAAGACATCTTCAGACCAGTAGTGGCCTCTTCGGACGGTACTCTCCCTCTACTTATGGGCTTCCTGCCTTCGAATGGGCCGTTCCAACCAACTATTGCTCCTCGAAAATATAATACTCCTCAACATGGTGCCCCAGGCCCATTGAGTAGCTCAGGGTTTTTACCCCCCACACTATGAATAAGATATTAATTGAAAATATAATTATTTTTTACTTTTTTTCATTATTGTTATAAGTCCAAGAAACTAGAATGCCAAGAAGATTTTTTTTTTTATTTAAATAAAAAAAACAAGAAAAAATAGTAAATGTTAATGACAATGAAGAAAATTTTAATGAAGAAATAAATTTACAAAATGATTAACATGATGATAGCATTGACTTTGATGAGGTTGATTAGCCAATATAATGAATATGATGAAAATAAATTAATTTTTGGGTCATTTGTAATATATTATCACTTTTGAATTTAAGCAATTTGAATGTGTATATTATAAACTTATACTAGTTTGATTTATTTAATTAGCTTGTTAAATATTATTACATAAGTAATGAATAAATTAGTCATTAGCTGAATATATTCAAAATTTAAAATTAAAATTCCCTTTATATATTTATATCTATAATTTTTTATAAATTTTATTAAGTATTTGTGTATCTTACGATACACGATACAGAAAAGTCAAAAATGGATTCATGATATGATTCACATTTTGAAAACTATGAACTATAGTATTCACTCAATGATGATATTTTTTTATCATCAAGTCAAAACATTAATAATAGTTTTTTTTTTTTAAGCGTGAGATTTTTATTCATTCTTGACTTTTGGTTTTATATATATATATATATAATGGCATTTACTCCATGAGGACAGTCTTTTATTATTAAGTCAGGACATTAATAATAGTTTTTTTTTTAAGCGTGATTCAAATTCAAGTCCCTTCTTCAAGACAAAACACCTATCTATATATATATATATATATATAATTAAAGCCAAAGGTCAAAGAAAATCCAATTAGATTTTAATTGGATTCTCAATTTTGCGTCAATTGTCTCATTTAAATTTTTTAATTTTGTGTCAAGTAAGTTATTAGTACAAAAACCAAAGAGTTTAAATAAAAAATATTATTTTTTTTTTTTTTTTTTGTTTGTTTGTTTGTTTGATATGTTTAGCTATGCAAAACCTGAAGAGTTTATATCAAAAACCTTTTTTTTTTTTTTTTGATAGGTAAGTTTATATCAAAAACTATATAAATGCTGCAATGGAGAAACTAGATTGTCATAAAAGCTGAAGTCTTTGAATTCTCTTTCTTTAATGAAAACCATGATATTGTTGATGAAGCTTTAGAGCAAAAAATCAAAGCAAGTAATTTTGTTTTTACTCGAAGGTTTTAGAGATGCCTACTGTCTTCACTATGCCATCATTCTCTACCTTAGATCCATTCCCTCTCTCTCTCTCTCTCTCAGTAAATAGTTCTTCATGTTTAATTATTGTCTCTGGATTTGTTTATTTGTTTCTATCATTTTTTTTTTAAACATTCTCACTAAGGTTCATCTCTCTCTCCCAAAATTTCTCATTTAGTTTTGATTCTCTTATTTGGAATATTGATTGGTTTTTATTAATTTAGAAATTTTGCAATTTCAACCGTTTAATATTATTGATTTCATTCCTTTTTATCATCGTTGTTTAATGTTTTTGTGTTTAAGCACAAGTTACAAAGTAGTTATATGTGTGTGTGTGTGTGTGTGTGTGTGAGAGAGAGAGAGAGAGAGAGAGAGAGAGAACTCTAAACCCTTTTCTATTCACTATATGCAAAATAGAAATAGATGTATATAATTAAGCAAAAATTTAGATTCATTAGTTGTAGCATTGAACAAGCTTTGTAAAAGATCAAGGTAGACTCTACTATTACACGTTAATTGATCTTTCTTAATTTGCATTTATTTCTCCATGTGATAATTTTTTGGTACATCTTTATATGCTATACCAGTACCATACTGTTCTCTCAATCTTGCCCAAGATTGAGGCTGCACAAACTTCATCATGCTCCCAGTTGAAGTGAGCCTAGCCAAGCCCAGTTAGGGTGCTTGATCGGCCTTGTGGCCCAAAAATGAGTATGAGCTGAATTTTCTAAGCCCCACTAAACCCTGGATTATATTCCTTAAAACCCATTATTGATCTGTACAGAAGCCCAAATGTAAGCCTAAATGATGTTGGTGGCCTTTTAGGGTTTGGATTGTCAATGCAGAGGCATTTAGCGTTCTATTGCAGCAAAGCCCAAAAAACCCAAACAAAAGCCCTTCATCTCCTCCAGTTGATTTATATGGGTTCTAGACTGTATAAACCTCTGGGCCTCTGGCCACAAAAAACAGGCTTTGAGATGTTTTTATGGACTGCTTTATTTTTATTTGGCAATATTTAGCTATTTACTTTACACCCCCATGTATTTATAGGGTATTTTGATTTTAGTCTTTGTGTTTTTATAAGTTTTATTTTAGTTCTTAAGTTTTTGGACAACATTTCATTTTGGTCATTATCATCATCTTGCTTAAAGAATTTGGTTAGGTGGCTAAAAAAAATGCTTAAATAATACAAAAATATTGTAAACCGACGTGTCATAAATCATAAAGAAACAATTCAAATATTTATTTATAAGGTAATTGAAGTCTGTCAATCACATTCATTATTATATCACTTTGTAAGCTTTATATAGTAAAACTTGTAATATATTTCATGTGGGGTCCGTGGGCCTGATAGCCTCGGTCCATCATATAGCAGGCCCAAGGCCCATGCCGAGGAGCGCAAGCTATTTCTGAGGAGAAGGGGGGAAGCCTATTCTCTTGAATCCACGCCGAGGATACCTTGTCCTCGGCCTGACAAGAGTGATTTCAGGGAGTGGCTAACCCCAAAGTAAGCTGTCACTCTCGCATTTAATGCACTCAACTAACCCTCCTGGCCGCATTAATGGAGAGGTAACCCCTTGGCAGGATAACGTTGGTCAGAGTGAGCCACTTGAGTATCGATAAAGCCTCTGATGGGATGGACGACCAGAAAGAAGGCGAATAGACAATTAACAGATGGAAGCAAAAGATAGGAAGATAAAAACTATAAAAGAAGAGCTAGTAAAGCCAAAAAAGGAGGGGGAGAAAAAAAGGCCTCCTCAGCCACAGGCCGAGGAGCATTCCCTCATTTGTAAGAAAACACTTAGCCATTTTTAAAAATAAGTTTGGGCATGGTGATCAACGGCCAGCACCTAAGCTGTCAGCCCACTCTCTATAAATGTATTGTTTGGGCTTGTTGGGCTGAAAACCCAACACTCAATTCAAATTGAGTCCTTACAATTGGCGCCGTCTGTGGGGAGGATTAGGGTGCTGGCCGGTGCACCAGGTAAACGTTCCAAGTTATAAGTATTTGTTTTGCAGTAGATTGAATAAGATAAGGTTTTATAAGTATTTGTTTTACAGCAGATTGAATAAGATAAGAGTTCTAAATTTTAAGTATTTATTGTACAAAAAAAAAAAAAAAAAAAAAAAAAACGAAAGAGAAAAACAAAAGATCTTGATATTATTAATTCAAACGTAGAAAAATTACATATTACAATCAGAGGCTCAGGTAGGCCTGTGTTACAAGTAAATTTACGAGCTAATAGCCACCTGCTATTCCTAGCTACTCCTACAATCAGAGGCCCAGGTGGGGCCGCCCCAGGAAGAAACTAGCCGGAGGAAGTGTCAACTCGTGCTTTTATTTGGCACCAAGAGAATGGGAGAGCTTGACACACGGTGGAGGAGGTGAAGGACAATCATGCCCTCAGGCCCCCAACCACTCCCTCCTCGGCTGGGCAGAGCTGGAACAAAGAGAGGAGCAGATACAGGGGCTCCGGGATACCCTCCCCCATGATGTTCCCTCGATTCTCACCGTTCCTCTCAAGTGTTGGCCGTTGGAGACGGCAACACTCGAGCACCGCCCATGAGGTGAATTCGCACGTCTTCCTCGTCGGAGGTGTGCTCCGGGGAAGGACCTTAGGTTCTCTAACAACATCCCTCTGGGATACCTCGAAGGGCACCATCAGGGTTACGCCTAG
>NW_027069553.1:1349006-1401368 GCF_002906115.3 Quercus suber | reverse complement strand
GCCACAGGCCGAGGAGCATTCCTTCATTTGTAAGAAAACACTTAGCCATTTTTAAAAATAAGTTTGGGCATGGTGATCAACGGCCAGCACCTAAGCCTGTCAGCCCACTCTCTATAAATGTATTGTTTGGGCTTGTTGGACTGAAAACCCAACACTCAATTCAAATTGAGTCCTTACATTTCAAAAATCACATTTGTGTCTAAATAAATAAATAAATAAAACCACATAATAATTTAGAAAAAAAAAAAAAAAAAAGAGTCTTCATTCCTCTTTTTAATGGAAAATAAAAATTAATTAATTAATTAAGTTTAAAAAAAATGAATTTCAATTTTTTTTTGGTTAGAAATTCCTAAATCTATCCCAACTTCTACGCACATAAAACCCGTTAAAGAGAGAATGCAAAAGCAGCAAAACACATGAAAATATAATTAATAACAAAAACAAAAACAAACAAACAAACACACTATTTTTATCTATTTTTGGTGAGAGATAAATACAAACACAATAAAAAATTTCATCTATCGATTAAGTGTGCGTTTGGCTCCAACTTCAAAAGTTAGTTTATTTTTGCTATTATTCATGGACTCCACTGTACTTTTTGGTACTATTCATGGGGTTCCACTGTACTATTCCAGCTAACTTTTACCTTTGTCTATAGCATTTTCAACAACAAAAATTTCAGTTTTAACAAAATAACCGGATCCCAAACAAACTCTAATAGTTATTTTTAATTGACTTCACTCATTGGACAGTACTCATAGCCTCATAGGATTTATTCTACTCAATGGCCTTAGGCCATTCCTTAGGACCTTAGGTGACCTAGCAAAAGAGTTGATCCTAATTGTGATAACTGATAAGGTGTTAGTTTAATTCTTTCTAAAGCTACATGTTTGCCTTTCGACTATCACAAAGTCATCATTGATTTATTTTAGGCAAAAACATTATTTTGGTCTCTACATTTTGGTGTTATTGTCAATTTGGTCCCTATATTTTAATGGCAATCAATTTGGCCCTTGTTATTTTTAACTTGCAATCAATTTGGTCCATGCCGTTAATTCACTAACGAAAAATGTTGACGTGGCTAACAGATTACATAATTGGCAAACATGACACTTATGTGGCAAATAAAATAAAATAAAAAATATTTAATAGATATTTAGAATGCCTAGTCAGCAATTAAATTGAAAAATAAAATCAATTTCTCAATTTTGAAGAAAGAAAAAATATTGTTAGAGCATTCTTTGTTTTTATTTTTATTTTCTAAGCAACCAAACACAAACACATAAAAATCAAAATTACCAATATAATTTACATAAACCCATATTTGAAAGCAACATATGATTTATCCAGATTTGTCCTCTGCATTGAAAATTTGACACCTATGGTCGTAAAGACTTAAACTCTAAACTCTCTTCCCACAGACCAAATGCCATGGCTCTATCTCTCGCTTCTTATGAGTTATGACTTCTAATTCTAGTCTCTCTCGAGCCATTCATCCATGAAGGTCCGTTTGGAAGTGGGTTTGGTGAGTATTTGTTCTATGTGATTTCATGATGTCCAAATTTGTTTCGCGTTTCTAGCTTGGACTCAGTGGCCAGAGCAATCTGAATAGCCATGGCAGAGCAACCCCTCGTTCTTTGTCACCACTCGTCACCATCACCACTCCAGGCGATGGTTATCGTTTCTCACGGCCAAACCCCACTCTCTCTAAACCCAATCTATAACCCTTTTCTCTCTCTTTGATTTAAAGAAGGCAAAGCCTCCTTGCTCTGTCATGACCCTTGGACGTCCATAAATCTCCACCGAGTCTTTCCGCCATCAAGCCGTTGCCACTGATTCAATGCTAGAGAGAGATCAAAGAGTCAAAACCGAGCCATATTTAAAAATGGGTTTCTTGTTGGATTTATTGGCTTTTCATGGGTTACGGGTATATGATAGATTTGTAATGATTAGCATTTTGTTGTGTAAAGATTCTTTGGAATGATAATGAAATATAGGTTTTTCTTTTGTGGATGGTCATCTGGGCTAATAACTCAAAATAATCTCATAAAATTTAGCAACTGATTTAATTTTTTTGATCTCTTTGATTTCGCATTTCTGCTTTGATTTTTTTAGTTAGATCCACATTTTTTTAGTTCACCTGCTCCTGTTTGGTTCGTGAGAAAACACAATGAAAATAATGGAGCATAAAATTTTGAATTCTTTACGTTTTTTTTTTTTTTTCTTCTTTTGGTGTTTGTGTTTGATTGCTAAGAAAATGCAAGAAAAACTAAGAGCGCTCTAACTTTTTTTTTTCTTTCTTTAAAATTGAGAAATTGATTTTATTTTTGAATTTAAGTGATGACCTGGTTTTTTAAATATCTATTAAATATTTTTTATTTAATTTTATTTGCCACATAAGCGTCAAGTGTGTCAACTGTGCAATCCGTTAGCCACGTAAGCATTTTCCGTTAGTGAATTAACGGTAGGGACCAAATTGATTGAAAGTTGAAAATAATAAGGACCAAATTGATTGCTATTAAATTGTATGGACTAAATTGACTGTGACACTAAAATATAGGGACCAAAATGGTGTTTTCGCCTTTATTTTATTTATGTGCTTACAAAAGTTTTAAAAATGTGAGTTGGTAAAATTATAAGAAATTTATTTACCTCACCTACTTTTACTTGGTTTAATATTTTAAGAAATTTTCTTCAAAAAATGAATTTTAAGAAATTGAGATATTTTATGTTTAATGTAAAGTATAAAATTACACTATGTCAAATTTATCTTTTATCCTTTATCCTTTATTTATTTCAATGAGTATTTGACATACATAAGTATTATCTAGTAATTTTTGTTTTATATAAAATAAAATCTAATTATTCTCAATTCAATCCACAAAAGCCCCCTTTAACATGTAAAATTTCAATTTTAACCACCTTTGACATGAACAATGACACACTATGACATCTTCAGGATAAACAACACTTACCCTTATGTGAGTGAGATGCAGATGCTGTATATACTTGTAAATCGTGATATAAATTATAACATCTTGCCAACAAGCCATACCACCATGACAAATCTATGTTCAGCACATAATAAAAATATTTCAAATACACGTCACTTACTATAATTTTTTTTTTTTTTATTAATAATGTCACTTACTATTCATGTAAACTAAATATCATATTCGGCAGCATATCAGGAAAATGTCAACTACACCCGTCATTTAATATAAACAAAAAAAGGGAGGAAGGTGTTAACCAGGCATTTACTCAAAAAAAAAAAAAAGGTGGTAACTAGGCAAGGCCCGTTATGAAAACGTCAGCTACATTTAGTAAAAAATTGGGGCTGTTAATCAGTTATGGCCCATATTTAATAGGACTTCCTAATTGGGCTTCATTGTCATTGCCGACGCAAATGTTTGCATGCGCTCTAAAGGGAAAACAAAAACAAAAATGGATGTTACAATAATGTTCTTCTTAACATAAATGGCTTAGGGGGGATTTTAAGTGATAGTTTAGCAGTAATAACATTTTTCATGGAGCTTCATGTTTGCGGTTTGAATTTGCTTGAATTGACAATTTATCAATTTTTCTGAAGATAGATAATTAGTTTTAGAAAATTGAGAATAAAAATTGCAGCAAACATAACCAATGAGGTCTTACTTTCTTAGTTAGGAAAGTTGGTAATGTTTTGTCAAAATTGATTCATTTAAAGAGGAACATATTTTGTAATATCCCAAACTAGAATAAAGGATAAATAAAAAGAGATTGATAGAGTAGTATAATTTCATCAAATGATTTAACAATAAATTTAACCATAAAATATTTTTTACAATGTTTGTTACAATTGTTGTTGTGACTTATTATGACTAACAAATAATAAAAGTGGTATCAATAGTGGAATAAGTGAAATTGACTTTGCTTTAATCACAATAGACATATCATTAATTGTAAAAAATATTGTGTCATTCACATTTTTTTTTAGAGAGTTTCAACCAGCATCTGCTTTTAATGATAGTTTTTTATCATTATACTAAGACACTAATCGGTTTTCATTGTAGGTAGGGATTGAACCCCAAATCTCTTAATCAACCATCAGAGACTTTACTAGTTAAACTAACTGGAATCTACTTGTGTCCCTAACATTACTTGTGATTTAAACACCTTATATATATATATATATATATAGCATAAGAGTGTAATATTATATGTGAAGGGGTAATAAATTGTCAACTCGATGTTGGACCATTGACCGAAGCCCCAATGGGAAACAAAGAGGGTCTAGTAGAGGAAGTAGGCCTAGTTTGGTCTAGCTTGTTGAGCCGTGAGTCACCTCAAGAAGTCTTGTTTGGCCTAACTGCACTCTTTGAGCTATTGTAAGGGGTAATAAATTGTCCACTTGATGTTGGGTCATTGCCCGAAGGCCCAATGGGTAATAGAGAGGGTCTAGTAATGGAAGGATGCCTAGTCCAGCCTAGCCTGTTGAGCCGAGAGTCACCCTGAGGAGTCTTGTTTGGCCCAACTACACTCGCTAAGGAGATTTTTACCCACAGTAGTTTGTCGAGAACTTGCCTGAGGTATATGGCTGAGGAATCGCAATACTTGTGGAACACCTGACAGAGTAGGGCCCCTATCATTACAAGCCCACCATTTACACTGATATAAATAAGGGGGAACCCCTATTAAGAAGGGGTTCATAATTTTTAGAATTGAGATAATTGAACGAGAGAGAGAGAATCCCAGTTAGAATTAGAGTGTTCTACTAGCATAAGTACTGATTCGAGGAGCATTGCAACTTCGGGTTTCCCTATATTCCAACTTGCAAATGTGTTTTGTATGGATAATCTTTCCTATCATCCTACCTTTGGATCCTTTCTTTTGGGATTTGCCATTGTAAGCTGCTTTTTAGTTCCCATATACAAATAAATTGTGAAAGATATCAGGCTCCATCTTAGTTGGCTTGACCCACCACAGTATACAAATAACATACCATCTTTGCATATACAAAGTCATAATATGTAAAGATGGTATGTCACTGAGTTACATACCATCTTTGAACCCAAGTTCTCTTTTATGGAAAATTTGAATGATGTTACTGAGTTATAAGACTTTTGACCTTTTTTTTTTAATTAAAAAAAAATAATTGATAATACAATGAGAGATGAAAGATTTGATCCTCGATCTCCTAGTAAAGATGAAAGTAAAGATGAATAGACCGTACCAAGCTAAAAAAAAAAAGGCTCCTGGCAAGAATCTTGACTTTATTTTAAAGTTAAACAATGTAGTTTATGGATCTTAAATTATGCTTGTAAAAATGTTTAGAGCAAATTCAAAAACCACCTTTGAGATTTGTAATAATACTAATACTATCAAGACTTTTCAAAAAAATGCAATTTACTTTTAAAGAGTCTAAGTATAAATGACGCTTAATAACATTTGAAAGTTTCTTACTTCTCCAAGTTTTTTATTTTCTTCCAATACTTGTCTTGATTGCACTGATCATGCAGTGACTGCATTATTGTAATTATAAACGCGATGAAGTGCTTGGATAACCATTGGTAAATAAAATATGTCATATCAGCCAAAGATGGAAAAGGAGGTTGAACCATTGGAAGAGTAAGGAAGTTTTCCAACAATGTTAAATAACGTTTGTGCTTAGGGAGTAATCTCTAAATTGCGTACATTTGAAAAGTTTTGATAGCACTATCCATTAACCCAAAGTGTTGAATATTTTACTCAAATATTAATCCTATTAGATTTTCATTTTCATGAATGCAACCAAAACTTATTTTGTTCACAAAAAAAGGGTGAAAAAAAATGTTGGTTTTGTCCTTGATTTAAACAGAAGTATTCATGTGGGTTCTAATTAGCTCAACTAGAAAAGTTTATGATAGTTAATTAAGAGACCTGGGGTTCAATTTTCACCTACACTAAAAATCGATTGGTGACTTGGTCTGATAATAAAGAACTATCATAAAAAACGGACGTCATAGGTTGAAAATTTTCAAGAAAAAAATACAAGTATTCCTTATATGAGAGATCAAACAATGCCACTAAAGTCATAAGACTATTGGTGATATCAATGAAAATGCTATTGCAAGAGATTTTAGAGGTTGTATAGATAGGGGAAATAAGGAAATCTTGAAATTAATTTCTATGAGAATTGGTGAGGATCAATATATTATTAGGCAATATGGTCAAATTAGTGTTGTAATAGCATAAACTTTGATATTAGTTTGTTGTGATAAAGGGCTTTTGAATAGCAGTCTCACACAAGATTGATTGTGAAAATTAGTGTTTATACGCTCAAAAGAGAACTCACAAATAACAAATTATCTCCAAGGCCCCCTTAAAATAATTAAAATTATCTCTCTATTAACAAATTATCAACAAACCCTTAATTCTATTAACTATTTATAAAACTTCAATGCATATTTCCTGATGAACAAAAAACATCTTTCTTGGTAGAAAATAAAAAATTAAATGGTTTCAAAGAATACCTTTCTTTTGTGGACAAGCATTAAAAAAAATCCCTAAATAAAGTCCAAATTAGAAATTTAAGACATTTATCTAACAATTTGTTTTCTTTATGATCAGCCAGGTACGTACCTAACTTAGACAGCTGCTCTTCTATTTTAGTGTTTCAAATAAATCACTGCTTAAATTTTATAAATAAAAAGGACATTACAACACATCTCATAAATGCACTAAAAATTTTAAATTAGTGTTGATTACAAGAAGAAGCAACCAAGAAATAGAGGGAAGAATTTAAAGTTTCTCGTGTCTTTGTCCTTTCTTGCGTTTGATTATAAACTCACAGGCATATTCTCTTTATGACAGAGCAAGCTTTCTTGGTGACGCATGACATTTATATTTATAAACCAGGAACTATTCAAAAGTCACATCAAGTTGAGATTGAAATTGCAACAACAAACTCAATAAGATAGGTTCAGAACAAGGAATAATGGGCTTTGACTATGAATTATCATGGCCTAGCAAGATATTTTGGGGTGTGATTATTAGGATTGGGTGGGACTTTAGCTGCCGGACTCTGGGCGGCAAAGACTCTGGGGACTGAGCCAAGGTTTGATCTGGGGTCCAACGCAGCAATTTCTGTGACCCACTTTTTTTTTCTCGTATGTCCTGACTTGAATATCTTGATATTTATTCAGCAAAAAAAGAATATTTTGATATCTGCGTCTGTTTTAATGGTTTCGTTGGCTGACAAGAGGTTGTGTAGATTGTCATTTCCAATTTGCATAAAATAAGTTTTTTTTTTTTTTTTTTTTTTTTTTTTTTTTTTTTTTTTTTTTTTGGGGGGGGGGGGGGGGGGGGGGGTTGTGTTAAAGCATGAACAAATAAATTTTCACAATTCAACTAAAGATATAATAAGATTCAAAACAAAATGAATGCATGAAAAATGAAACTATGACTTCTAATATTATTTTTACTAAAAAAAGCAATTAGTGTTATCAAGTAATAAAATAAAATACTCAAACGATGATTCCAAGAAGAGCTGAATAATTGAACAAACATAAATTTTTTTTCCCAAGAGTCTTAACTATATTAACCCCTAAAGTTTGGCTCTCAAACACACAATTGCAAACCCAATTAATCAATTAAAAAATTACTAGCTCTCAGAGAGAGAGAGAGAGATGAACAAACATATATATTTTTTTTCCAAAACTCTTAACTATATTAACCCCTAAAGTTTGGCTCTCAAACACAGAAAAGCAAACCCAATTAATCAATTAAAAAATTACTAGCTCAAAGAGAGAGAGAGAGAGAGAGAGAGAGAGAGAGAGCTTGCGGTGGTTGCTTTCCTTAGTAACACCACTTTAGGACCTCAAGGTTGGTGGTCCGTTGTGGATGAACTAGGAATTTTTTTGAACAAGTTTTAAAGAATTTGTTAAAAATGAAAGGTTTTGTGTGCGTGTGTTTGGGAGGAGGAAGTATACCCTATTACGGGTGTATGCTTCCTCCCTCTCACAAGTTGGTGGGACCCAGAGCTAGTGGGTCCCACCAGTTGTGAGAGGAGAGAAACATACACCTATAATAAGGTGTATTTTTTCGATTGGGAGAAGGTCGTAGGTATAGGCCATATGACCATTTAATTTTTTGGGTTCTTTTAATCAAAATTTTCAATTCTTTAGGGTAGGGAGATATAATTTTTTTTAAGGGGAGATATAAGTTTTTTAAAAGTATAAAGTTTATTCTATTAGATATCTATTTATATTATTATTAATAATAAAATAAAATAGGAGTAGGCCATCTACCTCATTTGTTTAAAGAAAGTTTCATCTCTTTTTAAAAAAAGAGTTGCACATAAGTCGAGTCAAGTATTAAAAGTTTATACTTGTTTATTTAATTTTATTTTGAACACGAGTTGAACTTGTGCTTATCACCAAACAAGATTACAATACATGCTCAATATTGGTTCATTTTCTTGTCAAACAAGCTTGAACTATTGCATGAGCTACTTAATTAACTTATTTTTTTCCTATATATAATAAAATCATGACTAAATTTTGTTATTTCTTCACAAATCTTTGAATTTTTACAACAAATGAACTGTTTATATTATCAATATATTAAAAATAATAATTTGATATTATATAAACATATTTACAAACTTACATGATATATTCTCAAATCTATATAAATATAGTTTTAGACAATTATACTTATAAAAATATAATATTATATATAATTAAATTGTTCATAATGTTCACAAGCTTGTTCATGTATAAATAATGTTTGAGCTTAACTTATTTAATAGTCAAGCCTAAACTTGGCCTTGAGCTTGGCTTGTTTGCTACTTGGTTTATTTACAGCTCTAGTTAAAATATCTCTTTCTAAAGTTTATAACACTAATATCTATCTAGATCCAAAAAAGTACCTATTTCTCAACAAAAAATAAATAAATTTAAATAATACCATGGTTTAAAGTGGAAAAAGTAACATATTCATTAATTAAATTAAAAAGCAATTTTTAATTGTTAGTGTAGGGACTTTATTTGGATTTGACCCAGAGTATGAATGAGTTTTCAGCCCAACAAGCCCAAACAATAAATTTGTAGAGAGTGGATTGAAGGTTTAGGCGCTGGCCGTCGTTCACCAAGCATGAACTCTCTTCTTCTATTAAAAAAAAAATACTTAGAACTTATTTACAACTGGGGGGATGCTCCTCGGCCACGGGCTGAGGAGCCCTTTTTCTTCGTCCTCCCTCCCCCCCTCTATCTTACTTTACTGGCTTTTCTTATATAGTCTTCATCGTCCTATCTCGTTCTTCCATCTGTTGATCATCCATTCGCTTTTCTTCTGGTCGTCCGTCCCATCAGAGGCCTTATCAGTACTCAAGTGGTTCACTCTGATCAACGTTGCCCTGCTAAGGGGTTCTATTCCCATTAATGCGGCCAGAGGGGTTAGGTGAATGCATTAAGTGTGAGGGTGACAGCTTGCTCTGGGCCTGGCCTTTCCCAAAATTATCCTTGGCATGCCGAGGACGAAGAGGTCCTCGACGTGGATCCAAAAAAGAGGCTTTCCCCAATTTAGCCTTGGATGGTCAGTCTTCCTCGGCGTGGGCCTTGGGCCTACTACACGATGGGCTGAGGCTATCAGGCCCACGGGCCCCATACTCTTCACAGTACTTCAAACTCACATTATTGGGTATCCCATAGTCGACAATGAATTTGTTCATCATCTCGTCGGACTCAACCAACTTCTTAAACTTACCCATCCCCCAAGGATGACTAAAGATTCCAGAAGAAGAAAAGAAGGGATAGAATCAAGGAAAATTTGGGATCACTGGAAGAAGAAGACTTACAGAAATATGACGATTCTCTTCAGGTAGTGTGCAAGTTGAACCAGATTCAAATCATACGCATCAATGGTTGTAAGCGCAAAAATGAGGAAACCAGGCGGTTCAAACAGTTACTTATACTCCCCCTTAGGTTCCCCAAATGTAACGCGCCTGCCCATAAAAGCAAGAGATCCCCACCGAACAATTACCATCACACCGTTGAAAGTGGGAAACTGGGTGCAAAAAATTTAATGTAGGCACACATTAAGTCTTGAAACGCCAAAAACGCACATCGGGCAGTCGAAAAGTCGCCAGCATTAGCTCGAACCGAAGTGGGGCGATTCGTCTAGAGGGCCCGTAGGTGTCAAAACCCTCCTCCCCGTTCGAGAGAACGTGCAGCAAGGTTTTGAGGGGCTACTATGGGGCCCGTGGGCCTGATAGCCTCAGCCCATCGTGTAGTAGGCCCAAGGCCCACGCCGAGGAAGACTGACCATCCAAGGCTAAATTGGGGAAAGCCTCTTTTTTGGATCCACGTCGAGGACCTCTTCGTCCTCGGCATGCCAAGGATAATTTTGGGAAAGGCCAGGCCCAGAGCAAGCTGTCACCCTCACACTTAATGCATTCACCTAACCCCTCTGTCCGCATTAATGGGGATAAAACCCCTTAGCAGGGCAACGTTGATCAGAGTGAACCACTTGAGTACTGATAAGGCCTCTGATGGGACGGACGGCCAGAAGAAAGGCGAATGGATGATCAACAGATGAAAGAACGAGATAGGACGATGAAGACTATATAAGAAAAGCCAGTAAAGTAAGATAGAGGGGGGGAGGGAGGACGAAGAAAAAGGGCTCCTCGGGCCGTGCCCGAGGAGCATCCCCCCAGTTGTAAATAAGTTCTAAGTATTTTTTTTTTTAATAGAAGAAGAGAGTTCATGCTTGGTGAACGACGGCCAGCGCATAAACCTTCAATCCACTCTCTACAAATTTATTGTTTGGGCTTGTTGAGCTGAAAACCTATTCATACTATGGGTTAAATCCAAATTGAGTCCCTACAATTGGCGCCGTCTGTGGGAAGGATTAGTGCGCTGGCCGGCGCACCAGGCGATTGTTCTAAGTGGTCGTTTTACAGTAGGTTGGCAAAGTAAAAAAAAAAAAAAAAAAGATTTGACAGCAAAAAGAGAAATCTTGATATTATTTCATAAATAGAAACAGTACAAATTACAATCAGAGACTCAGGTAGGCGTGTTTTACAAACAAATTTACAAGCTAATCCTACCAGCTAGTTCTACAATCAGAGGCCCAGGTGGACCCGCCCTAAAAAACTAGCCAGAGGGAAGTGTCAACCCATGCTTTTATTGGCATCAAGAGAATGGGAGAACTTGATGATAAAAACAGGGAAGAGGAAGGGCCAGCTTGTTTCAAGGCCACCAACAACTCCTTTCTCGAAGCGGCGGAGCTTGAACAAAGAGAGGAGCAGATGCAGGGCTCCGGGACACCCTCCCCCATGATGTTCCCCTAATTCTCTCCAATCCTCACGAGTGTTAGCCGTTGGTGACGGCAACACTCGAGCACCGCCCATGAAATGAATTCGCACGCCTTCTTCGTTGGGGGTGCGCTCCGAGGAGAGACGTTAGGTACTTCAACGACATCCCTCCGGGCCACCTTGTATGGCGCCATCGGGTTACGCCTAGATTCTACCGCGCCGGAAGCCCAGTGGGGGCTGCGGCCATAACGGCTCTTGGCACGGATGTCCTCACACCCGCCCAAAGCCGCCTCATATTTGCCAACTCCAGTCACAATTCCGGCGGGGTTGTTAAAGGGGCTTGGGGAGCTGAAAGGGTATGTTCTTTCTGTTTGTGTTGGGAGGTTCATGGTTATGGAGAAACCATCCCCCCACCTTATATAGGGGATGAGGGTTGGTGAGAATTAATTCATGCAGAATTCGAAAAGAGAGTTATCAGCAGGGCTAATAATGAAGCTACCAAATTCCTAGGGGCCGTAGACCGTTGGACTCGTGTTAATTCACGAGGACATTAATGAAGGCACGTTTCGCGCACCAAAGTGTCAAGCGCGGAACACGAACGGACAAAGGATGCTTCATAAATGAAAAAGATGGGGGCTCGAGCTGGAGGCGAGATCAACGCCACATGTAAAGATCATAATCCGACCCAAGGAGGAATCATCTCCAGTAAAACGGTCCGAGGACAAACCCCTATTTACAGAAAAATAGAAGTGGTAGACAGAACCAAGGCATTGCATGGTCCTCGGACCCAAGCCTATGGTAAAACTATTCACACCATTATACTTGGGTACTAGACAAAACCAAGGTATTGTATGGTCCTCAGACTCAAACCTATGGGGAAACTAGATATTTACAGAAAAATAAAAGTGGTAGACAGAACAAGGCATTGCATGGTCCTCGGACCCAAGCCTATGGTAAAACTATTCACACCATTATACCTGAGTACTAGACAGAACCAAGGTATTGTATGGTTCTCGAACCCAAACCTATGGGGAAACTAGATACTTACAGAAAAATAGAAGTACTAGACAGAACCAAGGTATTGCATGGTCCTCAGACTCAAACCTATGGGGAAACTAGATACTTACAGAAATAAAAGTGGTAGACAGAACCAAGGCATTGCATGGTTCTCGGACCCAAGCCTATGGTAAAACTATTCACACCATTATACCTGGGTACTAGACAGAACCAAGGTATTGCATGATCCTCGGACCCAAACCTATGGGGAAACTAGATACTTACAGAAAAATAGAAGTACTAGACAGAACCAAGGTATTGCATGGTCCTCAGACTCAAACCTATGGGGAAACTAGATACTTACAGAAAATAAAAGTGGTAGACAGAACCAAGGTATTGCATGGTAAAACTATTCACACCATTATACCTGGGTACTAGACAGAACCAAGGTATTGCATGGTCCTCAGACTCAAACCTATGGGGAAGCTAAATTCTTACAGAAAAATAGAAGTACTAGACAGAACCAAGGTATTGCATGGTCCAAGGACTTGAAGCTATGGAGAAAATAACTATCTATAGAAAAACTAGAGTGTTACCTAGATTCAAGCTATAATACGGTCCTTAGATTCATATTTGAAGGATAGCAGGTGATCTCATGAGGCTAACTCCAGAATAGAATACAAGTATTGAGCAGAATAATAGAGTAAAGCAAGCAAAAAAAATATCCATAGTTAGAAGCAAAATATTGAGCATTCAGTTCAAACAAAAAATATACAGTCTCCTTACAACGCCACCGAGGCAAGAAATAAAATGAAATAAAAGAGAAAATAAATAAAATTATCCTATGCCATCACCAATCTCCCCAACTCAGTAGGCAAATTAATTCGACAAGCAGATCAAAAGGCTTTACCAAGGCCTAAGGGCCTTGTCTCGAAAGGGTCTGCAGGAGGCCTCGCCACATCTTATGGTATTTCCTGACCCTCGGTTCTAACTCCCCCCAACGTTCTCTGGGGTTCATCCTCCTCGGGGGTTGGTCAGCTGAAGATATATCCTTGCGGTCTTATTGTGGCTCTCAGTCGCTGGTAATACGGACCCCTCCTCGGGAGCAGCAGGGGCAGTCTCGCAAATTGCAATAGGTAATATACCCTGTCCTCCCTTCTAAGGTCAGATGAGGCATCAACCCCTGCTTGGTTGAGGCTTCATGCCAAGTCTGAGAACAGTAATGCCTACACACTGCAGGAACTTGAGCCCGAAGGGTGGCTTCAGTCTTAGCCACTCCATCTACAAAAGCCTCCTCCTCCGCCTGTTCTACAGAGCGCTCAGCGTCTATTTTTGCAAATACCGCCTCATCTTTGGCTCTCACAGCCTCGTCCCTAGCATACTCGGCAATACCTTTCTCATGGATTGCCTCAGTCAACTTTTTCTTCAGGTAGGTAATGTCCCCTTTGGCAGTCTGTAGTTGGCCCTCAACGTCTTGCACGATTGGTTTGATCTCAGCTTGCTTCCTAGCCACGGCTAGGTCAGAGGCAGCACGTCCCTAGCCTTTGTCATCTCCTCGCAGGATCCTCGGTCGCCTTTTCTCTTGATGCCAATAAAAGCATGGGTTGACACTTCCCTCTGGCTAGTTTTTTAGGGCGGGTCCACCTGGGCCTCTGATTGTAGAACTAGCTGGTAGGATTAGCTTGTAAATTTGTTTGTAAAACACGCCTACCTGAGTCTCTGATTGTAATTTGTACTGTTTCTATTTATGAAATAATATCAAGATTTCTCTTTTTGCTGTCAAATCTTTTTTTTTTTTTTTTTTACTTTGCCAACCTACTGTAAAACGACCACTTAGAACAATCGCCTGGTGCGCCGGCCAGCGCACTAATCCTTCCCACAGACGGCGCCAATTGTAGGGACTCAATTTGGATTTAACCCATAGTATGAATAGGTTTTCAGCTCAACAAGCCCAAACAATAAATTTGTAGAGAGTGGATTGAAGGTTTATGCGCTGGCCGTCGTTCACCAAGCATGAACTCTCTTCTTCTATTAAAAAAAAAAATACTTAGAACTTATTTACAACTGGGGGGATGCTCCTCGGGCACGGCCCGAGGAGCCCTTTTTCTTCGTCCTCCCTCCCCCCCTCTATCTTACTTTACTGGCTTTTCTTATATAGTCTTCATCGTCCTATCTCGTTCTTTCATCTGTTGATCATCCATTCGCCTTTCTTCTGGCCGTCCGTCCCATCAGAGGCCTTATCAGTACTCAAGTGGTTCACTCTGATCAACGTTGCCCTGCTAAGGGGTTTTATCCCCATTAATGCGGACAGAGGGGTTAGGTGAATGCATTAAGTGTGAGGGTGACAGCTTGCTCTGGGCCTGGCCTTTTCCAAAATTATCCTTGGCATGCCGAGGACAAAGAGGTCCTCGGCGTGGATCCAAAAAAGAGGCTTTCCCCAATTTAGCCTTGGATGGTCAGTCTTCCTCGGCGTGGGCCTTGGGCCTACTACACGATGGGCTGAGGCTATCAGGCCCACGGGCCCCACAGTTAGAATGAAAAAAAATACTTTTGTACAACTTCATAAGAGCATCTCTAGCAGATTAGCCAAATTTTTATACTGTTTGGCTCATGAACAGTGACATTTAGCTTTTGCCTACTCACTTTTTCAAATACACTTTTAACAGATTCTCTATCCTATTCTCTATCTCATTTAAATATTATTTTTTCCATTCATTATTTATTTATTTTTTAACAACTACATATTTTTCAACATTTTTTTATACAACACATCATTATTATAATAGAAAATATATATTTGAAGAATGAACAGTAGCCCATCAGACTTGATGGGCTACTGTTCATAAGCCAAAAAAAAAAATGAAGTATGGAGAAGTCGCTGGAGCATCCATAGTACACAACTTCTCCAAATTATAGCTAATATACCCGGTTAGCTATGCTCCTGGAGATGCTCTAAGGTTTCTATATTTGCCAAATTGACCCACATGACTAACTTCACTTAAATCTATTGGATGGAAAAAAATCACTTGGCCACGTTAAAAAGACTCACCATCTAATTAGTCACTAATCACATGATGCTCACATGTTTTTTCCGCTCATAAGAGCTCATAGAAGTTATTAGAAAGAAACGAAACTTTGAGTGATTTTCAACTTACCCAAACTCCATGGGTGATTCTGCATTTTGGCCTTTGGTTTATTTTCAAAACCTGTTCAATGCATTGGATTTGAGAACTTCTTTCACTGTGCACTATCATTCATGATGAGACTTATAGAAGTCTAAGTTCTTTGCTTAGAAATAACATTTGACTGCTCGCCGGAGTTGCAACAGTGTATAAAATTGTATTTTCCAACAAGTAACAGAGTATATTGACTGCCAGCTCGACCAAGTCTTTTTTTTTTTCTTTTGCTGAGTTCCAAAACAAAGTATTTGTTTTTTAATAATAGAAAAAGAAAAAGAAATATCACCAGTACAAATCAATAATCGTCTGGTACCCGGAATTCTAACTCACAAGTCACAAGTAATCCAATTCATGAAAATGACAGGAGGAATGTTCATTGGATGATTTGATATTAGTCCCCAAAAGTTGGACAAAGTACATATATACATACAAATCCTTCCAATAGGATCATGATGAATCGAGCTCAGAAGCAGACTTGTTCAATGATCCAAAGTACAATTAACCACCTTGTAACGTTCACTAGTTCCTTTGGAGTTCAGATTCAACTAAAGTAATTGTTGTTTTTTTCTAACTTATGGACTACGTACATTATGGACAACCTGACTCTCCCACTTTTTCAAAAGCATTCAACCATTGAAGTATAACCAACAACAAAACGTTGGTCCCACGGTTCAGGTGTCTATTGGTTCCTACATCAAGCTGCTTTGAATTATATACACTGGTGAGGTGACTGGACTTTTCTGTGTTGGGAGACATATTAGCATATATAGATAGACTCAGTGGTGGAAAACTGACTTGTGGTGGCCCAATTGATTAAGGATTTGTGCTTAAAGACAGCCAGTTATGAATATGTTCTTAAAAGTACATAAAATTCTAAGAAACCTCAAAACAATGGAGATTTTAGTGTATTATGACCATGAGAGAGTTCTGGGGCCCTACTTTATAGTACTATGAGAATCCAAAATCCAATCATATTAGCATAAAAATCATTAGCTCGATCCTACTGCCTTTATGCATTGTTCTATGACACTCCTCAGGGGGCAGGGGGGCTTACTTTATAGGTCTTAAACTTAAATTTTTTGGTGTGATTAGTATTAATTATTCCAAACATAGGTGGCATTTGAGTGATATAAGATATAATATATAAAAAAAATTAGGGTATAAATACTTTGGGTCTTTTTTTTTTTTTTTTTTTTTTTTTTTTTTTTGGCAACTTTGTATAATTATTACCCGGATTTGGCAACCTTTGGTTTATTTTTTCATAGCACCCACTTAATTTTGTTAGGACCTGTGAAACAACGGTGGCTAGATGTCCACTTCCTTTAAAGGCCGCACGTCATAACTCATAATAATGGTGCATAATGAACACCTCAGCACAGGTACAAAGGTGTTTTGTTAAACTTTAAAGTGTTTTGAGGAGTAATTGCATTAAGGGGGAGGTTTGGGCTCAGCACTTTCAGTGTATTGAACCCGGTTGAATGATGACATATGTTTAAAAATAGACATTTGTCATAATTTTAATGGGTCTAGTATTATTGGACACTGGCCCTAATCAAGACCCTTGCATTAAATGGTGGAGTAAATATATATATATATATTTGATTTAAAGGTTGGCCAAAATTTACATATACATTTGCACTTGTGCTAAACTAATAAGAAATATAGAAAAACATTCATTTTTCAAAAAAAAAAAAAATTCATGCGTATGTAATATGCATTATATTTTGTTTAATTGTTTTTTTAAATACTAAGTATTTTAATACGCAAACACGAGGAGAGGAGAGAAAGTTTTAAAGAAACTGACTATTTTGTTTAATTATTAAAGATATAATAATTACATATTCGAATTCTTTCTCAAAAAAAAAAAAAAGTATATATTTGAATTACTTTTTTTCCTAAGTGACATGTCAGTTTGTGAGGTTCATGTGGAAAATTTTGTAATAGGAAACTATTAAAGTTACTACAAATTTGACTATAAACTTATGTAACAAAAAACGATTATTAGCTCAGTGGTGGATGGAAGCTTTGCCCCATGGTATTACTTTTTGGATTGTCTTATCGAGTACCTTAAGGACAAGAGTTATGAGCACAATGTTTCAAAAAAAAAAAAAAAAAAAAAAAAGTAAGAAAGACCCAGAAAGCAAAAGCCTAAGATAAAGCGAAAGACAACAACTTTAGCTCCAAAAGTTGTAAATTTACACTGACCTGTGCAGTTGAATTCATGAGCTCCTCAAAAACCAAATTTTTTTTCTAATTTCTATATAGGGTTGCTAAAAAAACCAGAACTTGATACAATTATGATAAGAATAAGAGCACCCTTTTTTATCTTTATCCTCTAATTGAATTTCTATAAATATAACAAAGAGAGAGAGTTTGGGTGATTGAATTTAGGGTTTTTATAGGACCCTTTTTTTCACAGTAGATATGATATTATATGATGATAACGAAGCACCCAAAAAAAAAAAAAAAAAAACTAAAAAAGCCGGTACGGTAAAGAAAGGCGGTTGAAAAATAAAAAAATAATTATAATTAAAATGGAAAATTTGGAATCGGTGGTCTTTGTGACATGACCCGTTTTGGTGATTCGGGTTGTGGGTCTCGTAATTTTTTTTTTTTAATTATTATAAAGAAAAGGCAAAGGATTTGGCCATGAAACACCCACGTCATGACAAAAAGGTTAAGAAGTAAGAAGTTTATCATCCTTGGACATTTTACACCTCCCTTGAGTTAAGACATTTGGACTTGAAAAATGCAGGCTAACAATATTTTTTNATAATATTTAAAAAAAATTAGGGTATAAATTCTTTGTGTTTTTTTTTTTTTTTTTTTTTTTTTTTTTGTGGTGATGAGCCTTTGTGTCTTTGTCCTTCTGAAGTGCTGACAGGCACATATATATATATATATATATCAAAAGCCACGTTAGAAATCCACTAGTGAAGTTCAATATATAACATTATCACTCCAGCTTTTTCCTTGAGGTTTCAGTTCTGATTTCTATCACAATCATGCATTGAAAATCAGAAAATGCCTTCTGTTGGCTTAACAGGTTTCTACTTTCAAAGTAGGTCTTTATGTGGGCTTGGTAGTGCGTCAAAAGTTGAGAATTATTTCCAAGAGTAGTCGTTACCTTATTCAAGACTCGAGAAAGTAATGGTCTATATGTCCTCATAATCAAGGAATCTGGGGACCAAGAATTACTTTCATTGTTTCATCTAGAGATCAGGGACAACCTTCTAGCTTGCCGCATACCATACGCACTTACTGTGTTGACCTGTGACCTGAGAGCATGGGCTGAAAGTGCCCCAAGAACTTGTGTTACTTAGACCTCATAAATCATAATGGTTCTCCCTTTGCTTCCATATTGTTTTGTTTACTTTTGTGGCTTTACCCCTTTTCGTCAAATATAAATAAATATAGAGGAATACTAAAAATGCAAATTTCTGTCCTTTGAAATCAAAGTAAAGTCATGAAACAAAAATAATTAAGGTAGATGTATGAATTCGATTTTGTGTATGTATACTTTGATTACACCAAAAAGAAATCAATTGACGTCTTAGTCTGATAATAGATAAAAATTTATCATAAAACAAATATGAATTTCAAATCATATCATATTTTTTTTAAACAAAAAACAAACAAACACTTTTGATGAGCTTGTATGTGTTAGTGTCCATATCTCGTAAAGAGATTCAATCTTATGTAAGTTTTTTATATTTGAGGTTTTACTTGTTATTTTTTGAAAACTTAATGTTTAATTTGTTACTTTTTTGAATTTCAGGGGTGTAGTTCATTATTTTTGAAACCAACAAGGTGTTATATTCCTAAACCTTTTTAATTCTTTTTAATTTTTTTGGGATAAAAGGAAAAAAAAACCCCTAAACTATTCTATTGTGTGTTTGTTTCTTTAAAAAAAAAAAAAACACATCTTTAATTATTTTATCTATTTTATTAATAGAAGATAGTAATATTCTTTACCATTTTAGTTACCAGTTTTGGACCATTGGTAACCAAACATGGTTCCATAACTTTTTTACAAATTCCGACAGAGCCTGAAAGGAACATGGCAAATAGTATAGATACTTCATTTGACCACACCAAAAAACCAAAAAAAGATGATATCATGTAAAGAGAACAGGCACATGTATCTTATTCATATTGTAATGTATTGATCATAAATCACAATCAATTGATAGAAAATATTGAAATAACTATTTACGAGCAAAACCTTAATCTCTTACGTAATAGTACACATCAATTTTTTTTAGAGCTGCGTATGGAGTTGCCAAAATTATGAATAATTATGATAAAATCTAACATAGATAAGAATAAGAAAATTTCGACCTTAAATTATAGGACAATCTTTTCAGAGATTGACATGTGTGAATTGTTTATATGAATAGCAGCTAATAACTGGGAAGTGTAGCACAAAAAATATTATTAGCCGCAACCAAATTTAAGTTAAATACTCCATGAGGGTAATATACTTTACTTCTTTTAACAAAAAAGAAGAAGAAGAGAAAGATGGTATCAGAACTAGAACACCTAGCCAATAAGGAACAAGAAAGACCCACATTTATAATATTTTTTTTTTGGGTAGCATCCCACATTTATAATATATCAATTTCCAAAATCATCCACAATGAAGTCTATTCATACGCCAGCAGTTGCATCTAATGCCAGGCCTTCCAACCTCTTCACAGTATTTTAATCACAGGGAAGGAACATAGGAAATTTCGTTAATATTAGTTAATCCCCATGAATTCCTTGTGATATCATCTCTGTTTAAGTCAAACGACATAGGACAAGAGTTATGAGCACAATGTTTCAAAAAAAAAAAAAAAAAAAAAAGAGTTATGAGCACAACCAATTTCACACCTATTTTAACAACTATCCAATATGGCATTCCGTGACTAACTACATCACTTTTACATAAATAATCTACTAATTTTTTTTTCACTACTCAAAATCAATCACATCAAATAGTTGTGAAATTAGTTGTATTCCTAAAATTTTTGTAATGCCAATAGTCAAAGGTAGAATTCTTAACACAATCAAATCACTTTTCTTAAAATTTGGAAACAAGTTTAGCCCATAAAAAATCCAACTTCTTATTGAACTTTAGTTGCTTTCACTTCTTCCTAACATGGATGAAACCCATTTTATTATCTTCAAGGATTGCTTAGCTAGCCTTTAGGGCAGAATGATCATGCTCATTTTACATTTTAAAGCATTTGAAACCACGCTCACTATGACTAACTACATCACTTTTACATTAAAAAAAAAAAATCATTTTTTTTCACCATTCACAATCAAACAGGTCAAATAGTTGTGTAATTACCTGTAGTCCTAAAATTTTTGTAATGACAATAGTTAAGGTAGAATTCTTAATACAATCAAACCAATTTTCTTAAAATTTGTGTGCAATAAGTTTAACCAATAAAAAATCCAAATTCTTATTGAACTTTAGTTGCTTTCACTTCTTCCTAACATAGGTGAAACCCATTGTTATCATCTTCAAGGATTGCTTAGCTTTTAGGGCAGCCATGAACATATTCCTTTTTACATTTCAAAGCATCTAAAACCATTTTCACTATGATTGATTGTATCACTTTTACATAAATTCACAGTTTTTTTTTTTTTTTTTTTAATTTTAAACAACTCACTATCGATTAGGTCAGATAGTTGTAAAATTAGTTGTAGTCTTAAAATTATTGTAACAACAATAATTAAGGTAGAATTCTTAATACAATCAAACCATTTTTTCTTAAAATTTGTATACAACAAGATTAACATTAAAAAAAATAATAATAAAAAAATCTAAGTTTTTATTGAACTTTAGTTGCTTTCACTTCTTCCTAACACAGGTGAAACCCGTTTTTATCATCTTCAACTTCAAGGATTGCTTAGCCTTTAGGGCAGCCATGAACATGCTCAACTTTTTTACATTTCAAAGGCATCTGAAAAGACCTTCACCATGTTTGCAAGAATGAAGAACAGGTTGTGTAATAAACTAATGCCGAATTTGTCAGATCTTAGCAAACGTCACGCCTTCACCATCTCCTTAGTATTATAATCACTCGGAGAGTACCAGGAAACTTCCTAAATATTTCTTAATTGACCTGACAATTCGTTACCCTCTCCTTTTTAAGTCAAACACACAATGTCACAAACAACCGCAGACTCAACCAGTGAGCCCCTCCCTCGAATCCTATATTTCACTATACACACAGACAGATTGTGGGAAGCACACTGGAAAAAGCACCCATTTCTCTAGATTTTTGAGCGTGCCCACTTCGAATCATTGAAAGCTTTTGTCTTTTTGTCACTTTAAACTATTACTTTAAACACACTTTTTTTTTTTTTTTTTTTTTTTTTTTTGCGCCATTCGGAGCTTGCTAAAGTGGGGAAGAGCTAAAGCCTAAGTTTTTGAAATCTTTTATAAACTGAGGCTCTAAGAGTTTTTGTTGTTCCATAATCTTTGATTTCATCAATGGGGAGAGGAGGAGGAGGAGGACAAGAGAACGGTGCTCGAGAAATCGTTAGTCCTCGACGTGCCAATCGACAAGTGTTCCCAGCGTGGGCTAAAGATGTTGCAGAATGTGAAAAACACTTCGGAGTGAACAAAAAAATTGGTCTTCGATCCTATGAGGTAGAGAAGAAGATCTTAACTTATGGCTACAACGACTTGGAGAAGCATGAGTCCCAGTCGATTTGGGCTCTTGTGCTCGACCAGTTCAACGACACTTTGGTTCGAATCCTACTTGTTGCGGCGGTGATTTCCTTTATTCTTGCCTGGTATGATGGCGAGGAGGGAGCTGAGAAGGAAATCACTGCCTTCGTGGAGCCTTTGGTGATTTTCTTGATCCTTATTGTGAACGCAATTGTTGGAGTTTGGCAGGAAAACAATGCGGAAAGGGCACTCGAAGCGCTTAAGGAGATTCAATCCGAGCACGCCGCTGTTATTCGAGATGGCAAGAGGATTGCTAATCTTCCTGCCAAGGAGCTCGTGCCTGGTGATATTGTTGAGCTCAAGGTTGGTGATAAAGTCCCTGCAGATATGCGTGTATTGCAATTGATTAGCTCGACTTTGAGGATCGAACAGGGGTCTCTAACTGGAGAGAGTGCGGCTGTGAATAAGACCACTAAAGCTGTCCCAGAAGACTCTGACATTCAAGGAAAAAGGTGTATGGTTTTTGCTGGAACCACAGTTGTTAATGGGAATTGCGTTTGCTTGGTTACTCAGACAGGAATGGGAACAGAGATTGGGAAAGTGCACGAGCAAATTCAAGAGGCTTCGCTATGCGAAGAAGACACACCTTTGAAAAAGAAACTCAATGAGTTTGGTGAAACTCTGACAAAAATAATTGGAGTTACATGTGCGGTTGTGTGGATTATAAATGTGAAGTACTTTCTCACTTGGGATTACAATGAAAATGGGTGGCCAAGGAATTTCAAGTTTTCATTCGAGAAGTGTACTTATTACTTTGAGATTGCCGTGGCATTGGCTGTGGCTGCTATCCCCGAAGGATTACCGGCTGTTATTACAGCGTGTTTGGCACTAGGGACGAGAAAGATGGCTCAGAAGAATGCCCTTGTGAGGAAGCTGCCAAGTGTTGAAACTCTTGGATGTACCACTGTGATTTGTTCTGATAAAACTGGTACGTTGACTACTAATCAGATGGCAGTGTCGAAGCTTGTGGCTATGGGGAGCAGTGTTGATAGCTTGCGATCGTTTAAGGTTGATGGCACTACATACAATCCATTTGACGGTAAAATACATGATTGGCCAACTGATTTTGATGCTAATCTTCAAATGATTGCTAAAATCTCTGCTCTATGCAACGATGCTGACATTGCTCAAGCAGAGTACAAGTACATGGCCCATGGCATTCCTACTGAGGCAGCTCTAAAGGTGATTTTCTCTGTTTCCTTTTGTTTGCTATAACTTGTGTGATTGGGATAAAAAAAATTTGTTCTTGAATTTTATTTTATTGTTGCAAATGGTGTTACTGTGTTTTGTGTGGTATTAGAATTACTGTTGTATATGCCCCTGCTCTGCAAAAGAAAGTTGAAATTGTTGTTGAGATTCTCAATTAATCTGCCCTGCTCTATGCGTTTCAGGTTTTGGTTGAGAAGATGGGCCATCCTGAAGGATCTAAATATGATGAAGCACCGATGACACCGAAATCTCCTAAATCACCAAAATCACCAAAGAATGATGTGCTACGTAAGTAATTGAAACCGGCAAACTTAATTCTAGGAACACAATTTTTCACAATTTTTTTTCTTTTTGTTTTAAGAACCGCTGGAGTTGTAAAATTTAAGCAAATTTACTTTCAAATGGACCTACTGCGGACACCACTTTTATTAACACTAATCATAGCATGACACATTAAGAATTGTGACAAAAAGTGTGTATTTGGATTTAATGTTCTTAGTTCTTACCCCACCATCCACTCTAACCTTGATAGTTTATGCAGTCTGCTGCCATTTTATTTTTTTGGTAAAAAATTACTTTATGTATATTCAGGTTGCTGCCAGCTGTGGAATGAAAATGAACCTCGGATTGCATCTCTTGAGTTTGACCGTGATAGGAAGTCCATGGGTGTTATTGTGAATTCACGTGCAGGGAAGAAGTCATTGCTAGTGAAGGTGTACTCTCCTTCTCTGAATGTGTGTGTGTAACTGATGGTTTAGTACATGGAACATGCAGTTTTTCGGTGTAGTCTTTAGTGTACTTTGATTTGTCAATTTCATACACACATCATTAGCCAAATGCGGCTAGTGTAGAGGTTATTCTCTTATTTTTCTTTTCTTCAAATACAAGCCAGAAAATTTTAAGAGGTTTTGGGATGAGGTCATAGAGGGGTGAGTATGGTAGAACTAATGACCATTTAGAGGATATTTTTTTGAGGAAGATAAAAACAACTAGTAGTATATTATATATAAGGGCACTATTTTTTCCTCTCTCTTAAATATAGCAATGTTTTTGTGGTACAACATTGGTTCTCTTTGACCAAAAAGTTGCTTTTTTCCCCCATTTTTTAATTGGAGGTATCTGAAGTGCAAGGTTCCTTTGGAAATCCTCTAAGAATTTAATGGTTCCGTTAAACTTTTATGTATGATAGCAGTCACATGTTGCCTTATATCAAGCTGTTTTAAGTGGTTGCTTGGCGTGTTTAAAACTTAAAATTTTAAAATACAATCAAGAGCTTGTTTAATGTTTTCAAAATTAAACAATGATGTTTAACACAGGCTGATAATTTGCAAATTTTCTCAAAACTTTGTTATTCTCTTTGTCAATTGTACAATGATATAGAATTCTAATTTAAAGTGCTTAACTATTGCAGGGTGCTGTAGAAAATGTATTAGAGAGGAGCACTAGGATTCAGTTGCTTGATGGTTCTGTTTTACCACTGGATCAGAATACAAGGAAACTCATCCTAGATGCCCTTCAGGAGATGTCTACTGGTGCATTACGCTGTCTTGGTTTTGCATACAAGGAAGAGCTTGGTGAGTTTGAAACCTACGATGGTGAAGATCACCCAGCCCATGCACTTTTACTTGATCCATCCAATTATCCATCAATTGAGAGTGACCTCATTTTTGTTGGTTTGGCCGGACTGAGGGTGAGTCTTGACATTGCTAATTCCACTTTTTTTTTACTTAGTCCATCATGTTATTTCTATATTAATGGCCTAACCTTGCGTGATCGCTTTTCTAAATCTTCATAGGACCCTCCTAGGGAAGAGGTTTTCCAAGCAATTAAGGACTGCAGAGCAGCTGGGATTCGTGTTATGGTTATTACGGGAGATAATAAGAATACAGCTGAAGCTGTATGTCAAGAAATTGGTGTATTTGGGCCTAATGAAGACATAAGTTCAAAAAGTTTAACAGGAAAACAGTTCATGGAACTGAAAGATCAGAAGGGCCATCTAAGACAAAACTGTGGTCTCCTATTTTCTAGGGCTGAACCAGGGCACAAACAAGAGATTGTGAGGTTGCTGAAAGAGGATGGAGAGGTGGTTGCCATGACCGGTGATGGGGTGAATGATGCACCTGCCTTAAAACTCGCTGATATTGGGATTGCAATGGGCATTTCTGGAACAGAGGTATTTTTGTTTTTCTTACTATTTAGTTTATAATTTTCTCAAAACTACATTTTGATGTGCATGACATGTTGATTGGTAAACCTAAATAATAGGCATAATCAGTGGGAAAGGCAACTCATTAAAATAAATCAGCAGGGGAAAAGTGCACAAATATTAATCCTTGAATTACAGAGAGGCCAGAGAGGGCATGCTTATAGAAAATGGAAATCTTCCATTTAATTGTATAGAAAGTGATGAGATGCATTTGACAGACTCGTAACAGTGGGTACTGTTGAACAGGAATTGTGTTACCTATGCACTAGTAGTCAGAACAAAGGAGTATGAATTCAGTATTATGGTTGACTTGTAATGCCAAGACTTTGTTTCCTGGTCAAAAATTTGTAACTTGTTATCGTCCTATGTTCCTTATAAATCACCATTGTTGTATTATAATCATTATTTCTTTCCCTCTTTCAGGTTGCGAAAGAAGCTTCAGACATGGTGTTGTCAGATGATAATTTCAGTACAATTGTTTCTGCTGTTGGTGAAGGCAGATCTATCTACAACAACATGAAGGCTTTTATCAGGTTGGTTCATATTTTTTCTTGTTTTCATTATATTTTTATCCATAGATCTTTAAGGGTTGTGCCTTAACCTTATTTGCCTTAAGAGATAATTAAAATTTGGCTTATTTGGTGGCCTGTGTATTGATATGAAATAGTATAAATGATAACATTGTTACTTTGTTTTGAGGCCTGTGAACTGCCTCTGTGTATAGCATACTTACTTTGTTAGGGAATTGTATAGTAAAATTTGTAGTCTCCTTCATATTGATACAGAAAACATGGTTTCCTTCATATTGACACACACAATATAGTGTTTTCTGTGTTATGTCAATGAAATCATTTTGCATTGGACTTTTCTTTTCTCTTCTATTTTAAATAATTGATATATTGCTTAGTAACCTGACTGCAAAATTTTGGGATTAAGGCTTGGAGGTTGTTGATATATTGCTTGGTAGGGAACATGTATAAAATCATAATAAAATAATTACTAGGTACTATCCTCTTTGGATTTTGCAGATATTTCCTAACTGGGGCTTGGAGTAATGTTTTTAACAATTATAAATCCTGTGTTCGTGGGCCTCTGCCTTCTCCTTTGATACAATATTACCTGTTCTACTAATATCTTTTTCATTATCCATACATGTTTTCTGACGTGCATTCTGACTTCTGGAGTGAATTTTTAATCTAGTGTTTCACCACTGTTTAGCTTATTCATTTTGTATTTGTGTGAACTGAGTCTAAACTTGTTGTTGACAGTGGAATATTATATAGGCTAAATAACTTATTGTCAACACTTATGCAAGTCAATTTGTATAATTATCTAATCCTAGCACACCCAAGATCGGTAGCACTTTGAAAGGCACCCCTTAAACTTTGTTTAATATATAAATCTTAGAAATTTCCTTTAAGTCAACTACCATTTTACCCTATTAATTTAGATACTAAGACATGGCAACATGTATTTTTTGTGGTTCCACCCTATTTCAGGTACATGATTTCCTCCAACATTGGTGAGGTTGCCTCTATATTTCTAACAGCAGCTTTAGGTGTTCCAGAAGGCCTGCTACCTGTTCAACTTCTGTGGGTCAATCTTGTTACAGATGGGCCACCTGCTACTGCTCTGGGATTTAATCCTCCAGATAAGGATGTAATGAAGAAACCACCTCGTAGAAGTGATGACTCTCTAATCAGTGCTTGGACTTTATTCCGCTATTTGGTATTTCTCCTTTTACTTCTGTTCCAAACTTTCTTTTGATTATTTTTTGATAATTCGATCGTTACAATAACGGGGCAGGGCAGATTCCAACCCTGGTTTTCCTTTATAAGGAGAATAGGTAAACCACTGAGCTATAAGGCTCTTGACTTTTATGTCGATTTAATACTCAAGATTTCTGCCATTTTCCCTGATAAGACTCAAAATTTTAACTGAATGGAAAAATCTTGTTACACACTCAATATTGTACACTTCATACATATCATATCCAGAATTGCGTACGTGATATCTACAATAAAACATGAACAATGACGGTGTGTATGGATGTTGTACACTAGTGAGATTGTGATAATCACTACTTTGATTGAATCTATAATTTATCCACTCTGACTTTTCCTACACAGGTCATCGGGCTGTATGTTGGGGTGGCAACAGTTGGTATATTTATCATTTGGTATACTTATGGTTCCTTCCTGGGCATTGACCTCAGTGGAGATGGTCACACCTTAGTCACATATTCACAACTTACCAACTGGGGGCAGTGCTCAACCTGGACAAATTTTACTGCTTCACCCTTCACAGCAGGCAATCAACTTGTTTCTTTCGATGACCCCTGCGATTATTTCAAAGCTGGGAAAGTGAAAGCCATGACACTCTCACTCTCTGTGTTGGTTTCCATTGAAATGTTCAACTCCCTCAATGCCCTTTCCGAGGATGGAAGCCTGTTAACAATGCCCCCATGGGTCAACCCTTGGCTCCTTTTGGCCATGTCTGTCTCATTTGGCCTGCACTTCTTGATCCTCTATGTCCCATTCCTATCGCACGTATTTGGCATCGTGCCCCTCAACTTGAATGAATGGCTCTTGGTTTTCATAGTTGCATTCCCCGTGATTCTGATTGATGAGGTTCTGAAGTTCATAGGGAGATGTACAAGTGGGTCTCAAGCATCGACTAGAAAGACAACAATAAAACCCAAGTCAGAATGAGACTACTTGTGGAGATATAGTTCATAAAGCTGCCTCTAATGGTTGGTAGTGTCCATCATTCCATTTTACAACGGGGATGACCTGGGCCTTGAATAATTGGCTTGACTATAATAATTTTCCTTTCATTTTACTTTCCTTGTTTTTGTACATAAAAGACTCAATTCCCTCCCCTCCACTTTTTGTTGTAAACAAAATATATGCAGCTTCTATATATCTAATCATGTCTACCTATAATGTCAGTTGAAGATTTTGGATCTTCTCAATATTAATGAATAGATAAATAAAAAGAAACCCACACATATATTTGTGGGGTTCGACAGCTTGCTTACATCTATGAGAGCTAGTGGCAAAAAATCTTCCCTATCAAAAAATAAAGAGTTTACAATGATTTTATATTGCCTCAAAAGAAACCCCAATCCAATACATCTCTGAGTTTTTCTAACCATATCTCTAGGTGTCATAGAGAGTATTTCACTCCAATTTTTTTTTTTTTTTGCCTAATTAATCTCATCCATTAACCAATACTCACACATTTATAAAAATAGTTTGTGTGAATCAAGTAAACACAGGATACAATGTAAGCAAACAACACATAAGAGTAAACACCCCAAATTTTATTACTTTACCTCACTCAGTCTAAAGTCTAAACACACGGCCACCTAGGCTTAACCCTCTATTTTCTGACTAACCCATTAGACGTACTTCCTGTTGACATAGTTTGCACATGTTTGAGTCCTTAGCAAGCCTTGCCTAATAACCTGGCAGCATGGTTTTCAGAGTCGAACCACAACCCCACAAGTTACTAAATTAGAGTTAAGGCATACCAAGTTACCAACGACTAGGCTAGCTGACATTGTTGAGACCTTTGTTTTGAAATGATAATAGTTTAATTTTATTCTACCACATCTCCATATATTGTTACCCTTGAATTTGTATTTTTTTTCTAAATTTATTTATTATTTATGAATTATAATTTTTCCGTAAGAATGTGCTATTTATAAATTTATTCTTAAAGTGATCTTATTTTATATTAGGCTAAAATATTGTTTTCATCCTTAAATTTCCAGTAATTTTTTTTTTCATCTCTAGACTATTAAAAATGTTACTTACCAAATCTTAATTTTAAAAGTTATTTTTTTGTTCCTAAATTATTGAAAAACTCAAAAAAGAAAGAAAAACTCTTTAAAAAATTTAGGGATGAAAAACAAATTTTTTAAAGTTTAGAGACAAAAACCAAAATTCAAGCAAACTTTAGGGAAAAAAATATTTTTAACCTTTATATTAAAATGATTTCAATTTTGGGGAATAATTAACAATTTTATTTAGGCTTGTTTACGTATTATCATTTTCTATTACCTTATAAAAACTGTGAAAATTCATTTGAAATTTGTATAATATTATTTAGACTTTTTAAGACAATTTTGTTAATGTTTACAAATTTAATTCATTTAATTTTATATTAAATTAATTGTGTCATCATCAATTTTCAACATCTAATCAATCTCCAATTTGAGCTCAAAAACCTTTAACCTATTCCCTTTTTTATTATTTGAATGGTTCAGTTTTCAAACATTGTCTAGCAGCCCAAAAACACCTACCCAACATGAAGCTTTGCCCATGAGCACCACCATACGGAGGGTTTAGCCCATGCCCATGCCACCTCTAAATCTGGCATTCTGGCTAGCATCATCCAAACAACACGTCCAACTCATTTATCACATCATCACTCATATGCAAACATAGCCCACTTTGCCATGCTAAACACGGCCCATTTCTTGTTTCCCACACTAAACTAGCACACTACAGAATCAGGTAGCCTAGCCCTATTGACCTACTCATTGCACAACAACTTGATCACAACCTAGCCCATGCAAGGCTGCCATGTCCCAGGCCCAGCATTCCAATTGGTGTCCTCAGCACGTGTAGGGCTTGCAGCTTCTACCAAGTCTTGGCCATGAAACAAACTCTTTGCAAAGCTACTATTTTGTTTCCTCTAAGCTAATTTGTGTAGTCCTGAACCACCATGAGACAGCGCGATGGACTGCTGCCTTCAAATACCTTGCACATCTTTCCATCATCTTGATACAATCTTAATTAGTCACCTATCGTTTCCTTAGATTTCTCGTAGCTTCAATAAGAGAAGTGTTACGTCTACAACACTTTCACAACAAATCTTAAGCGGTAATTTGTTATAGGTTTTAATTTGAACTCACTACTGAAATTACTTTTCTATCCATCAGTTACAGTTAATAACAACTATGATTTATTGTGAAAATATTGTGGACATAAAATTCTCAATAACTAAAAGTTAAAATAAAAAAAGAAAAAGAAAATCAAACACATGGCATACCAGAGTTGGTAGGGCATAAAATGAAACATAAAAAGTAGTACATAAGATTTGCATTCAATAACGGGTTACAATTAATAATTAAAAAAAAATTCTGAGAATTTATGAGTTAAAAGAAGTTCCGGATGTAGCATAAGGGATTGTTATGTTTGTCAACCTCTATGATCAACCAATTAATATTCAACATCGACACCCAAACCCACCGTCGCTACCCCTTGACTCAAAACATGGACTTTGCTCATGCATTTTGTAGTTGTATCTTCCTTCCAACTTTTCAAGATTTTTAGAATGGAAAAAAAAAAAAGAGTATACATACCAAATTTCTTCCTACAAATACAATAACTTGTCAAGAGTACTTTCGAGCTGCTCTAGAATTTTTGGAAATGTCGTATACATCGACACGTTATGGCCTTATGGGACCCCAGAAGAGTCCCATATGATTTGTGCATTCGAGAATTAGATAATCTCCAATGGAAAAAACAAAGGATGAAGAAGATAGCTAGGCAACTAACTTAGCAACAAACTCTCCATTGTGTAATCATGCATATGACGACCTCCACGCCAATCTATTTGACCCAGGCCTCAAATTTTCTTTCTTTAATGGCATTTTCTTTTACTTGGTCAGCTGTTTGCTGAGCTGGATTAACCAGTTTTACAAGAAATTAAGAAATCGTATAACATCAAACACATGTGTCGCCTTGTGTATCAGCAAATCGAGCTTGACAGCTATGACTATGAGATAGTCCATTATGTTCTTTTTGAACCATCCTAGATTTTGCAACCCATTACTTGAGAATAGGAGCACTCAGAGTAGCCCAAGGGATTTTGGGGTATAAGGCTATGTTTAAATGAAGGCATTTTATATATTTAAATTTAATTAGATAATATTTTTCATTTAAAATCTATTCTTATAATTTGTTTAGATGTAATTTTTTTTATAATGAATTTCATGTTCATATGTGAGTTGTTCATCTAATTTTATTTTAATAATTTTTTTGGAATATTTTTATTTGTATTTGTAGATTTTCACTTTTTCATTATTATTATTATTATTATATTGTGTTCATTGCTAGTAACAAATTACCTAGAGAGCTCTTTTGAAACTTGATTAATTTTTTACAAAACTTAAATTATATACATTTTTTAATGTTAACAACTAGTATATATATAAGAAGCTACGAAGATTAAAGAAATAATTAAAACAAAGAAATGAGTGGACATGGTCCACCTACTCTTTGCCAATTTCCCCCCCCCCCCCTTTTTTTTTTGTCTATAAACAATATACACTCACACACACTAGTTGTTAACATTAAAAAATGTATTTAATTTAAGTTTTGTGAAAAATTAATCAAGTTTCAAAAGAGCTCTCTAGATAATTTGTTACTAGCAATGAACACAATATAATAATAATAATGAAAAAGTGAAAATCTACAAAAACAAATAAAAAAATTTCCAAAAAAATTTATTAAAATAAAATTAGATGAACAACTCACATATGAACATGAAATTCATTAAAAAAACTTTTTTTAAAAGTTACATCTAAACAAATTATAAGAATAGTATATGGCTTTAAATATCTATTGACTTTGTGTTTAACTTTAACAATAGGAAAAAACTTACTGACACACGTGTGAGGTCCACCTTTTTTGCGAGAGCCCGAAATAGAGTGCTCTAAGACCACCTAAGAATTAATGTAAATGTAATATATGAATCAAGATCACCCTAGAAAATGAGATATTAAATGGGCGTGAAATATGTTATCCTCATGTCGGACTAAGTGCTAAGTTTCTTGCAGGCAGCATTAGCTGTTTGATTGAAACCTTCAACTGCCTTAAAACTAACCATACAAAGGACAGAAAGGAGTCTAATTATCTTGCTTGGCCCCGTGATTAGTAAAACAAACTCGATTATTGGTTAAAGAGGAAACTGTGATAGCTGATAGCTTGAATAATTGCGAAAGTCAATTAATGAAGGGGAACACAACTTGACTTTTTCCCTCCAAACAATAAAAGCTGAAAACCCCCAAACTCTCACTAATTTTTTTTTTTAAAGAAAAAAATTATTTTAGATAAGATAAAATTTCTAATCTATAACATTCGCTTAATGATTACTTACTGCTTTTTATTATCAAACTAAAATATTATTGATCTTTGGTAGAGACAGATTTTGAACCACAAATTTCTTATATGACGGGACAAAAGATTTTACCAGTCAAATTAACTGAAACTCTCCATAAGTTATCAATTATCACGTACAGATTTAGACTTTTGTATTATTTAAAAAAACATTTTTATTAAAAAAAGAAAAGAAAAAAAAAAGAGAGAATTGGTGAAGAGGAGCTTTTGCATAAATCAAAGAGAAAACTTGTTGCACGTATGAGTTTTTTAAGTGCCCTCCAACTTGCTGCACCACAAACCGATGGTTATGATCACCCTCTTAATGCATGACAGCCAAATTTTAGAACATTTGTCTATAGATTGTGCAAATTATATATATATATATATTAAGTTACACTTGGTGTAACTCTAAGCAATATTACAACACTCAATAATTTGTTATTAAATTCATATTTTGAAAATCTCACCGTTGGATTACATGTTCTATATATTTTTAACATGTATGCCAATTTTCATGTCAAACGATTATTATTTACTATTTGATCCATAAAATTATTTTTTATGAAATATTTTAAACTACACAAACTTGAATTTAAACAATTTATTGATGACATGGCTACCGATCTTTGAACATCTTGAAATTTTGTAAGTACGAAGAATATATAAAGATAATATAATACAACAATGGGTTTGCCTAAATCATTAAATTTTTAAATTTTATATATAATAATGATTTTTTTTCTAGGTTAGGGTGGTCCTGTGACCACGCTGGCTCTAACTTGGAGCCTCCAATGCTGACAAATAGACAGATCTATCATGATCACAAAGATGGAAATTTAACTTGGACATCCAACACCAAACCAACAAGCCCCAAATGGTCTTTTTTTTTTTTTTTGGTGGGGAGTGGGGGATAATTTGATAGTTGGGGTTAGGAAATTTAAACTCTAGATATTTTCATTAAAAATACTAAAATGTGTTAACTAGTCGAGTTATAAGGTTCTTAATTTAGATGGACTTTTTAAGTGCTCCTAGGGCTAGGCCTACCACTAGGCCAATTAGGCAGTCACCTAAGGCCCAAATTTTAACCAATAGGGATATTTCTATACCTATAAGAATATTAATTGGACCCTAAATATTAACCAATAGATGAAAAAAAAAAATAGCAATGCAATGGACACAACAAAATCAAAATGTTACAATAATTTCATAACATTCCTAAATTAACATGTCAACTCACACATTGGCTTACCACAATCTCTAATTAAATTTTTTTGCTATGCTAATTTAGGAATGTTGTGAAATTGTTGTGTTCCTAGCATTATTAAAAAAAAATAGAAACAATAATAGATTATCACCTAAAATTTGTTGTGAAAATATTATGAATCTAACATTATTCANAGATATAATTAAAACAAAGAAATGAGTGGACATGGTCCACCTACTCTTTGCCAATTCCCCCCCCCCCTTTTTGTCTATAAACAATTGAGTAATGTTAGATTCATAATATTTTCACAACAAATTTTAGGTGGTAATCTGTTATTGGTTTTAATTTGAACTCGCCGCTGACATCACTTTTTTACCTATCAATAACAGATTGCTACCTACAATTTGTTGTGAAATTGTGGTGGATATAACATTACTCTAAACAATTTCTTTTGAATAATGCTAGGAACACAACAATTTCATATTCCTAAATTAGCATAGCAAAAAAATTTGATTAGAGATTGTGGTAAGCCCACATGTGAGTTGACATGTTAATTTAGAAATGTTGTGAAATTATTGTAGCATTTTGATGTTTTTGGTCCATTGCATTGCTATTTTTTTCATCTATTGGCCAATATTTAGGGCCTAATTAATATTCTTATAGGTATAAAAATATCTTTATTGGTTAAAATTTGGGGCCTTAGGCGACCACCTAATTGGCCTAGTGGTAGGGCTAGCCTTGGGAGCACTTGAAAAGTCCATCTAAACTAAGAACCTTGTAACTCAACTAGTTAGAACATTTTAGTATTTTCAATGAAAATATCAAGGATTTAAATTTCCTGACCCCAACTATCAAATTATCAAAGGCCACCTGGGGCTTGTTGGTTAGGTGCTGGATGTCCAAGATAAAAATTCCATCTTTGTGATCATGATAGATCTGCTCGTTTGTCAGCACTGGTGGCTCCACGTTAGAGCCAGGGTGGTCACAGGACCACCTTGAGCTAGAAAAAAAAAACCATTATTATATATAAAATTTAAAAATTTAATGATTTTTTTACCCTTAAAAAAATGTGTGACTACCCTAAATTTTTTTAAGCTCAATATAATTAAACTTCGGACAAAATTTCGCAACAAATTAACTTGGTTATAGACTAAAGTTACAACTCCACTAAATAATTTTTTTTTTAATAGATACGAATTTTGACAAATACACAATTAGATTACTTTTTTTTCCTAATATCCTCTATACTTGCAAAACTTCAAGAAGATCAAAGATCAATAGTTTATGGATCAGTTAGTAAATAACATCCAATTGACATGAAATTTGACATGCGTTTTAAGAACATAAAGAACATACAATTCAATAGTTAGATTTTCAAAATATGTAACCATGTTAATTTGTTTAGCGAAAGTTGTGTTCTTAAGCTATAACTAAGTTTGTAGTCAAATTTTGTCCTCAAACTTTGTTCCTCAACAATATATTGAGTCCTTACAAACAAAAAGAAAAATCCAAGAAAAATTTTATTTAACTAAAATTTTGAAAAAAATGTAGCTTGTAGCATTGAGAATGAGATTATCATGCAACGATTTCAAAATAAAAAAAAAAAAAAAAATTCGTAGAAGAAAATTGTAAGACTTCATGTATTTGGGTTTTTTTCTTTTTTTGCTTTTATTTTTTTTTGTTGTCAATATATAAATTTATCTTTTTATTATATTTTGTTTAATTTAAGTTTATTCATTACCACCCTAAAAAAAATTCCTGGAGCCACTACTATTTGTCAGCAACTTATTTGGGTTTTTGAGTTTTGTGTTTTGCTGAAATTAATTTAGATTCAGATTAGTGAAAGGCAAAGGGAGTAGTAACAAACTATTCTAACATAGGAAAAGAAACATGTTCATCTAGAAAAGTAAGTGCATTTGGGAAAACACTAAGCCAAGAAATAACACAAATTGCATTTGGGGAAAATATTTTATAAAGTGAGAGTATAGGTAATAGGTGATGAGATCGAAGGCCAACATAAAGCTTGTTTTCTACTTTTCTTGCCTACAAACACTAACCATGCAGACAGTCCATGGTAGATAAAGAGATAAACACTCAACTAATTCAGTCCACAGCAGATATAACATCCTTACCTACCATAATCTCAATTGCATGAGAAAAAAGAGCTCGAAATGAAGTATGGTTAAGTACAATCAAGAAAAAAAAGTCCCTATTAATAAGAGCACGTCATGTACCAGAATATTTTTTCGTGAAGGGAATGAATGCGTGTGGAGATTATATTAGGAGGCGTAGGTAACCACTTTGCCATAAAAGCAGAGCGACTAGTAGTCCAATAATAATGCAATTGAAATTAATTAAGGGCAAACGTTTTAATTTTATTTAAATTTCAAAAAGTTCTGCCTCCTTAAATTTAATGATAAATAATAAAAGTGTCCCAAATTCACAAAAGCAAGTGAAGTAAATTTTGGAATATCCAATAAACGATTTTGGCAATTAGGAAGAAAAAATATATGGATAAACAATGTGGTTTTCTTTGATTTTGACACACTACCAAGCTGTGGGCCAATGATTACAATTTTTTTTTTCAAACTTGGGTTTCGCAAAGATATTTAGTGAACAAAACCATATAAATATTAAAAATCCAATTGCAATGGATGTAATTATTATTGTTTTATTGCATTTAGGAAGCGAATTGACCACATATCTATCCATTCATCTCTGGGAAAACTACCCAATTAGTTGAATACAAATTTTCTGCCATACTAAGGATCGGTTTGAGACCCGCTTATTTTGCTGAAACTAAAAACTTTTTACTGAAAGTACTGTAGATAAAGGTAAAAGTTAATTAAAATAGTATAATATGATCCATGAATAGTATTAAAAAGTGCAGTGAAACCCATGAATATAGCAAAAATAAATTGAATAATAAAACAAGCTGGCAAAATTAAGCTATGTTAAACGCACACTTTATGTTCCATGATTCTATCAATCACAACTCATTGTGAATTTATTTGATTTTCTTTATAAAATAACTAAAATTAAAAAAAAAAAAAATCAATTACATGGCATACTATATATAATTTATAAAGCGTCAAGTGAAACACAAAAAAATCTTATAGATGATTTGTTGAATGATCAAATAATAAATAATATCTTGTTTTTAATAAAAAATAATGAAAATAATCAAAGACTCTGATCATTCCTCTTCCGTGTATGGGTGTACTGGAAATTCTTTCATAAAGCTTGTTGTCTATAGTGTATCAAAGTTTTAGATTATTTTTTTCATCCACTATACTAGAAATTCAAACATGTATCCACTATCCAGTAACTCTTGAATTAAAAATCTCATCCTACACATTACTTTTACAATTAAAAAATGAGTCATTTGTGTTATAATTCAACGATAAAGTTTTAGGTTTCTTGGTAATAGTGTAAAATTATTTAGGTTTCAAACGAAAAAATTTATTTATAATTTAAAAATAGGAATGTGTCTTTTATTCCTTGCTGATTGCAAGGAAATCCTGGGAGGGAAAGTGATAGAAAAAGACAGCTTTACGATTTCAAAGACATTAAAACTTGTCTAAAAAGACAACTATTTGAAAAATCTTGTCTAAAGCATTTTATTTATTTATTATTCTTTATAGAATTGCTGTAGATCATTTCGACTGATTTCACAAATCTATGTCCGTCTAAAACTTTTATCTACAAGGTCACTGTACACAATTGATTTTGTTGAAACTAAATATAGATAAAATAGTTGGATATATTAGACTATAAGATTAGAAATTATTTAAGTAACCTCATACAAATCTTTTATGCACAAATTTTGTATAAAAAAATACCTTCTGATGATGCTGAAAAAATCAACAGTGGATTGCACAATGCTCGTACCCTCGAAACGACGCCTGCACAGAGAAAAGAGGACCTAACAGAGAGCACCGGTGTGGTGCCGGCCAATTACCCTCCGAAGGTCAAGTTAGAAAGTATGCTCACAACTTTAGAATGCTAGAATAGGTTAATTATGCGTACCTTGGCTTATGAGGGTATTGGGGCTTTTATAGTGGCTTGAGATTGGCATCCCTTCCTTGATGCGGAAGTCTTTTCCTTATAGGACTCTTCTTGTGGAGTCCAAAACGTGATGAACAAGTCTCCTCCTTACGCGGAAGATTTCTACCAAGTATACCAGATTTTCGAAGTCCTACTAGCGCAAGGACTCTATTTGGGCTCTTACGAGAATGGGCCAAAATATCCCTCCTTAGGGGCTCAGCAGGCCCATGGATAACTAGCCCACCATTATTCAGCCCGTCCATGTCCGGTCCGTTCACATCAGGTCCGTCCACATAGGGCCCGTGCAAATGATGGATCCGTCTATTCGGGCTTAAGAGATTTTTCCCCTTTCAGCTGCCCCCTCACCCGATGGGTCCGTCAGCACATATGAACGGACCCATGGGGTGACGGATTTAAAACTCGGTAGCCTGTCTTGTAAATTTTCATCCGTACAATGCTGAGTCAGGAGCTGGCGCATTAATGCGTTGTGCCAAATGTCAATCTGCTAGTGGCTGTTGTTTTGGAACGAGGCGTCGCTTCGTCTTCCGTGCACTCCCAGTATAAATATTAGGCCTCCGCCTCTCATTTCTCCACTTGCTGCTGGAAGAGGTTTGTCAGAGCGAGTCCGTCACGTTTGTCAGAGCACAACCCGTTCACTCAAGCATCCGTCACTCGTCGTATCCTACTACAAGCTCCTGGTGAGTTTGTTTTATATCCGTCCTTCCTTTTTTCTTTTATTTGCACTTTAATGAGTCCGTCGTTATCTCCAACCCGTCAGAGTCTTAGGTTCTTTAATTATATGTAGGAAATGTCTAGTGCGTCAAGTAACCAGTCGGTCGTTCCCGACGGGGCGGACTACGAGGGGATATATCCGTCAGGTCCCAGAGACCACGACGTCTCGAGCGAGAGTAGTCCGTCGTCATCTTCCTCGTCCTCAACATATGAGGGCCTGGAGATGATTGAAGCCCAGGAGGTTCCAGATGACGAAGAACAAATAGTGGGGTCCATCGTAGGGGTTGATGGACTTAGGGAGTTCATCTTGCCCCCAGAGTGGACGGTCCACGCTTTTACGTCGACCATCAAGGAAGGTCACTTCAACACAATAAGGGACCGTTACCAAATTCCTGACCATATCCCACTCCGTCTACCTTACAAGTCGGAGAAGTGTTATTACGAAGGAGTGGACGGAGTGGGCGTGTACGAGTCGGTGTTAAAGGCTGGGTTGCGGTTCCCATTGAGTTCACTACACCGCGAACTCTTAAGTTACCTAGGCATATCCGTCAGCCAGGTGTCCCCCAATGCCTGGAGGGTCTTTATTGCCATGGAGGTCCTGTACGGAGCCATGACGGACGGAGCGAGGAGGCTCACAATAAGAGAGTTCCTTCATTGCTACCGTCCAGATGAAATAGATAAGTCAAGGGGCATGTATAGCTTCGTCCCTAGGAGTCCCGTTCTGAAAGTCATCTACGAGACCCTGGACTCAAACAGAGACTGGAAGAGTCGTTATTTCTTCATGGAAGGAGACGACTGGATGAGTCATGCAGGGGAGACGGACTTCATGCCCGTCGACACAGTTTGGGGCATTTTAAACTCATCTGGTATGGTCCGTTGTAAACCACTCCGTTCATTCATGTAATTTGTAATGTTTCTAACCTCCGTCTTCTATTTTGCAGTTCGACGGCGTCCCCAAGTTACACTCGAGGAATTTAGTTTCCTTGAAAAGATTTTTTCCAAGACAACTCCAGAGGAGAGGACGTGGGCCAAGCTCGTCAACCTCAATACTATTCATTGGTATTGCGACGGTCCTGAACCCACCCCGGCGGCCAAAGTACGAGAAAACGACCCGTCTGCGTAAGTCCGTCCATCTCTTGCCATTTTCACTTCTTTTTTTTTTTTTTTGTTTGTTTTTTTTTTCTATAATCCGTCGTCCTTTTTCAGAGATGGAGGATGCCAAAAGACGGGTGGCCATAAGACTTCAGGCCGCGAAGAACAAAAAAACCGGGACGGACGCAATGGGGACGGGCTCTAGCAAGCCCTCTCTAAAACGGAAACTGCCTATGAAGAGCGAAGGTCCGTCCAAGCAGCCTAAAGTTCCTTTGGACCCGGTCCTTGGCTTGATGGCCGAGGGGAGCAAGTCAGTCCCTCCGTCTAAGCATGGCAAAGGCAAGGGGCTGATGACGGGTCAGCCAGGCGAGCAGAAGAAACCACCCGTCTTGCTCCGCGAGGATTCCAAGTATGCCTTGGAAAGGATGTCGTCGATCATCACTACCGACGACTACGAGGATCTTGGGAACCACTCGACGGAGGCGATGGGAGAGACGACCCTCTTTAGCATTGCCCAGGTAATGATCCGTCCACCTTATTCTGTCCGTTCACCCCTGTTTTCTTTGTGTTTCGCTAACTTATTTTTGCCGTCTTCAGGCTATGATTATGACGAAGGGCCTCATGGGACGGTGTCTTAATCAAGAGACGACCATTGGCCGACTCCGTGAGAAGGCCAAGGTGACGGAGGGGGATCTGCTCGACCTGAAGGCCTGGAAGATCACTCATGAGAAAAAGCTGGGGATGGCCGAGACGGCCCGAGATGAGGCCGTTCAGATGGTGGAAAACCTGAAAAAAGCCTTAGTGGACAAAGACGACGAGGTCCGTCATGCCAAGGAGGAAGCCGTACGAGAGTACCGTGACTCCAGTGAGGTTATTGCGGAGCTAAGTCTAGTCTACAACGACGGGTTCGACGATGCCCTCCGTCAGGTGAGGAGGTTGTATCCCGATTTGGACTTGTCCGCCGTCTCCGTCTCTGCCCCGGAGCCGTCCACTGCCCAGCCTGCCCAGACCGAGGATACAGACGCTCTTTTTGATGAGGATGGCGTTGTCCGTGAAGCTCCCTTGGATCATACTGCTGTAGATAGCAAGGCCAAAGATGCTGGGGACCGTCCAGATGTAGAAGAAGAAGGAGCTTGATTATACCAACTCTCCTTTGTAATAACTTAGTTTTTTTTTTTTTTTTTTTTTTTTTTTAAAGTGTGGAACAATTTATAACACCCGTTATGTTTTACGGGGTTTATTTATACACTGACCGTTCAGTATGTTTGTTATGCAATGGGTCCGTTGACCTTCTTTTTTATCTGTGGGATGCATTTTTTTTTATTTTCAACGCCTTTTTGTGCTTAAGTGAGCATACTGTCTAACTTGACCTTCGGAGGGTAATTGGCCGGCACCACACCGGTGCTCTCTGTTAGGTCCTCTTTTCTCTGTGCAGGCATCGTTTCGAGGGTACGAGCATTGTGCAATCCACTGTTGATTTTTTCAGCATCATCACCTTCCATTATAGTTGCTTTCACTGCACCATTCCTCAATAGATATAAAGAATGCTTTTTTTTTCTTGAAGTAAAATCTTTTCAAACATAAAGTTACAAATAAAAAGTTATACATGTAAAATACTTTCGTAAAATATATTCAGACGTTTGGTATTACAATTAAAAAATTTCAAGCAAACTATCAAAACCAGTGACTCAGCCGCCGAAATTGTTGGTGTCAGAGATTCACTGACCTGATCGTTGGAACCGGCAGTCGGAATGATGGCTCCAACAATTAGACTGATGGAAACCACCACTGGAGTGGTGTTTCCAATGACCAAACTGCTAGCATCGATTGTCAAAACGGCAGCTTCATCCTCTAGATTGTCGACACTTGTAGTTAGAGCGGTAGCTTCGACCATCAGACCCTTATATCGGTAGCCGAAGAGGCAGCTCTGGCCACCAAACCACTGGCACTAGTTGTCCAACCCATCAAACAAGTGACCTAGCCACCAGATGGGGTGAAGGAAGCCACTGTGTTCTTTTGTAAATTGTTTTACCAAATTTTTAAGGGTAAAACGTTTTACAAATTTTTATAAAGGACTTGATGATCAACGAAAAATATTTTATAAATTTAACCACATTTTACCTGCAAACAAACATTTGAAAATGGGAAAACATTTTCTATAATATTTTTTATTTCAAAATAAATGGAGCGTTTATTTTAAATATTATTAAGAATAGAAAAGAATCAAAACAAAGCCTAAAAATGGAAAAAAATGAAGCAACCAAATACCTCAAACTGAATGGCAATTCATATAATTTTCCACCTATATTTTTAATTGCATGACCAATTTAAAAAGTCATCTATAACTTTTTAAAATTATTTAAGAAATCACATGGTTTAATATTTATTTTTATGAATAAAGATAATATATTAAGAAGAAACCATAAGAATGTGTCCAAAGCCATCTCTTGCTTCGGTGAGAAAAACCTACGTAAGAAGAGAAGAGATGATAAAGGAACTATAAGAAGAGAAGAGATGATAAAGGAACTATCTCAATTGCAAATTTGCAATAAGTAGTCCAATGAGCCAAATTATGTATGTACATAGATAGGTTAATGAATAGTCGCATAAGATTGGAGAAGATTTTATTGAAAGGGTTTAAAGGAAAACTTTGTTAGAGCAACCCAAACATGTTCTTTCTAAAAAAAAAAAAGAAAAAAAGAGAGAGAAAGGACCACAACTTTTTATGTCATAATTTTGCCTTCATTTGTGGCTAATAGAGAAAAAAATTATGAATTAATGTAAAAGTGATAGGTAATTAATCATAATCTAACACGCACATAAGATAATGTGATAAATATTGTGGTTAATTTAAATAACTCTTTCTTTTTTTGGGTTAAATATTAGATGAAACGATGTTAGTACAAAAATGTTAAGACTATAACTTTTTACACAACTTTGTTACAATTTGTCCATGTAATGAGTTGTGAGAGATGAAATTATGAATTCATATAGACTCACCACTTTTACTCTATCATTAACAATTTGTCACGTAGGCAAGTTATATAAAAAAGACTTAGTTTAGATCCATTGCATTAAGTGCATTGGACCCGGTTAAATAGTAACATATGTTTAAAAGTGGATACATGTCATCATTTTAATGAGTCCAGTGCTACTGAACACTAAACTTAAGCTTAACTAATATAAAGAATTGTGATCTTAACATTTCTCGTATCAATGATTCAATAATGAGAATAATGATAGTACCGCAATAAAATCCACAACTTGTCCATATGCAAAGCTGTAAAAAGTGAATTCATAACAACTCATTAATATGGATAAGTTGTGAATTTTACCGCCTTACTAACATTTTTCAACCAAGCTCGTGAGAGGTTGGTTGTCAAATTTCTAAAGTTCTGTTTGGAATTTCTAGACGCTGAATTTGTCGTTAGTAAAGCTCATGAAGCATTAGGGAAAAAAAAAAAAAAAAAACTCATGAAGCCTTCTACCTCAAGACTTGACTTGGTAGAAATGTAAACTAGCAAAGCTGCACAACTCCTCTCACCTACTGTACCCGCAACGGTTGGATACTTAGAAATCACCGAACATCCTCTCTCTCTATTTTCCTTACTTACTATAAATTCTGCCTAAACCCCAACAACACAACACCCACGAATCTCTCGTGTAGCACCCTCAAACATGTCATCGGCAGTAAAAACATCAGCACCAAAAATAGCCGATGACGAGCTCTCTTTCTTCAACCAAACCCAAACAATGGAGCTCAAGCCACTCTCGTGTAAACGACACATCTCCCCCACGCTCGGCGAGCTCTTGAAGCGAGTCGAGGATGCACAGTCAGACACTTCTGGCCCCAACACACCACGCCCTCATCGAGTCCTCGATGTCTCATACGCATGTAGCTCCGTATCTTCATCTTACCCTTTTGTTCTTTCATTCAAAAACCTCACCTACAGTGTCAAGGTTCGCCAGAAGATGTCGTTTTCCTCATGCTTCTCTCGAAACGACAAGTCGTTGCATAATTTGGAAGCGGTGGAGAGTAATAAGATCAGTGTTAACACCAAGGTTTTACTGAATGATATCTCTGGGGAAGCCAGAGAGGGAGAGATCATGGCTGTTCTTGGAGCTAGTGGGTCTGGGAAATCAACGCTCATCGATGCTCTTGCTGATCGAATTTCAAAAGAAAGCCTCAAAGGGTCTGTGACTTTGAATGGTGAAGTGTTGGAGTCGAGTCTTTCGAAAGTGATCTCTGCGTATGTTATGCAAGATGACCTTTTGTTTCCTATGTTATCTGTGGAAGAAACGCTCATGTTCTCAGCCGAGTTTAGGCTCCCTCGATCACTCTCGAAGTCAAAGAAGAGAGCCAGAGTTCAGGCGCTAATCGACCAATTAGGCCTTCGAAATGCAGCCAAGACTGTGATTGGTGATGAAGGCCATAGAGGTGTTTCCGGTGGTGAGCGTAGGCGTGTTTCGATTGGAATCGATATCATTCATGACCCAATACTCCTTTTTCTCGACGAGCCCACTTCTGGACTCGATTCGACCAGTGCGTTCATGGTAGTGAAAGTGTTGCAGCGAATTGCTCAGAGTGGAAGCATTGTCATCATGTCGATACATCAACCCAGTTACAGAATTCTCAGCTTATTAGACCGCTTGATCTTCCTCTCACACGGACAAACCGTGTTCAGCGGCTCTCCAACGTGCTTACCTCACTTCTTCGCCGAGTTTGGACACCCAATACCAGAGAACGAGAATCGAACTGAGTTCGCCCTCGATCTGATTCGAGAGCTCGAAGAAGATCCGGAAGGGACCAAGAACTTGGTCGAATTCAACAAGTCATGGCAAGCAAAGAAGGACCAAGGAAACAACTACTTCCACAGCGGTCCAAAGCTGTCCCTCAAAGACGCCATTAGCGCAAGCATTTCGAGAGGAAAATTAGTCTCTGGTGCACCAAACAATACCACTGGTCTCACATCTTCGGTCCCAACTTTTGCCAACCCATGCTGGATTGAAATGATGGTCGTAGCAAAACGGTCCCTTACAAACTCGAGCAGAATGCCTGAACTTTTCGGAATCAGACTCGGTGCAGTGCTTCTTACTGGGATTATCTTAGCCACCATGTTCTGGCGGCTCGATAATTCACCAAGAGGAGCACAAGAGCGTTTAGGGTTCTTCGCTTTCGCTATGTCCACAACCTTTTATACTTGTGCTGAAGCCATCCCTGTGTTCCTTCAAGAGCGTTACATTTTCATGAGAGAAACAGCTTACAATGCTTATCGTCGATCTTCCTACGTTCTTGCTCACTCTATCATTTCAATCCCTTCTTTAATCTTCCTCTCTTTCACCTTCGCAGCCATTACTTTCTGGGCAGTTGGCCTAGCTGGTGGACTCTCAGGGTTCTTCTTTTTCCTCTTCACAATCTTCGCATCGTTTTGGGCTGGAAGTTCGTTCGTAACGTTTCTATCAGGGGTAGTAGCTCATGTCATGTTGGGTTACACAGTTGTGGTTGCTATCTTAGCTTACTTTTTGTTGTTCAGTGGGTTTTTCATCACCAGGGATCGAATCCCAGTTTACTGGCTTTGGTTCCATTATCTTTCTCTGGTGAAGTACCCCTATGAAGGTGTTTTGCAAAACGAATTCGATGACCCAGTGAAGTGCTTTGTCAGAGGAGTCCAAATGTTCGATAACACGCCACTTAGGTTGGTGCCAGACTCGGTTAAGGTGAACCTGTTGAAGAGCATTAGCGATACATTGGGCATGAACATCACGAGCACAACTTGTGTGACCACGGGTTCTGATATACTAAAGCAACAGGGAATCACTGATATAAGCAAGTGGAATTGTTTGTGGATCACTTTGGCTTGGGGTTTTTTCTTTAGGATTTTGTTTTATTTTTCTTTGTTGCTTGGGAGCAAGAACAAGAGGAGGTAAAAGACAAAATTGTCAGGAGGGTTGGAAGGGCTAAAAAAAATCTATTGTGGCCTCGTGAGTAAAAGATTCTTGTTTTAATAGTTAATTAATTGTTGTTACTGTCTTTTTTTAATTTTTTGGGATAAACTTTTGTTAGTTAGTTGAATTTGTTTACATTCAGCAAAAAAAAAAATGTTGAATTTGTCTACAAAGATGGGATCTAATTGTTCCTTGATCCCACTTGGCTTCAATGTAAACCTGTAATTCACAACATTTGTTACTATATAATATATGTTCAGCATTTTTGTTTTTGTTTTTGAATCTGTACAAGAGACTAATATATGCAACATGCTCCTATAAAAGCACAAGACTGTAAAAAATAAAATAAAAAATAAAGCATAAGACAAAATTTTCCTTAGGTAGTGTTTGGAAAGATTACTCAGAAAAATGCATTTTGTGAAGTGTGTTTTTTTGAAAAATTGTGTTTGGTATGATGCTAAAACTTTTTCTTAAAGACAATTTTGCTGAATGGAATTGCGTTTGGTTTGAAAAGTAAACAATGATTTAACCATTTTTATGAGGATGAATAAGGTAACAAAAAATTAATTGTTTCTTATTAATTGTATACATCAAAATTGACATACATTATAATTGACAACAATTACATTAAATCTCAAAAATAAAAAATTTAAAATCTTAATAAAATAATATCTACTTAAATACAATCACCTATATAATAATAAAAAAATAAATTAATAAATATATTTTTAAAAATAAAATCACTTGTATAATAATAATAACAAAATCTTCTATTATCTAAAAACAATCTCTTCCACCGATTAAACTTAGCCACATACCCCAACCATAGCAATTTGTCACCCCAAAAAAAATCTGTCACTCTTTGTTTTGTCCTTTTATTTTCTCTTTCTCCTCCATTATTCAATCCAATCCATTTCCCTTTCTTTTTTGCATTTCTCATCAGGGCCATCACCTTACGATTCCACCTACCCCACCCCTGTTTCTCTAGTTCCCTATCTTCGTCTTCTTCTTCTTCCTTTCCCCACCTTCTAATATTTTTCAGAGGAGTCCAAATGTTCGATAACACGCCACTTAGGTTGGTGCCAGACTCGGTTAAGGTGAACCTGTTGAAGAGCATTAGCGATACATTGGGCATGAACATCACGAGCACAACTTGTGTGACCACGGGTTCTGATATACTAAAGCAACAGGGAATCACTGATATAAGCAAGTGGAATTGTTTGTGGATCACTTTGGCTTGGGGTTTTTTCTTTAGGATTTTGTTTTATTTTTCTTTGTTGCTTGGGAGCAAGAACAAGAGGAGGTAAAAGACAAAATTGTCAGGAGGGTTGGAAGGGCTAAAAAAAATCTATTGTGGCCTCGTGAGTAAAAGATTCTTGTTTTAATAGTTAATTAATTGTTGTTACTGTCTTTTTTTAATTTTTTGGGATAAACTTTTGTTAGTTAGTTGAATTTGTTTACATTCAGCAAAAAAAAAAATGTTGAATTTGTCTACAAAGATGGGATCTAATTGTTCCTTGATCCCACTTGGCTTCAATGTAAACCTGTAATTCACAACATTTGTTACTATATAATATATGTTCAGCATTTTTGTTTTTGTTTTTGAATCTGTACAAGAGACTAATATATGCAACATGCTCCTATAAAAGCACAAGACTGTAAAAAATAAAATAAAAAATAAAGCATAAGACAAAATTTTCCTTAGGTAGTGTTTGGAAAGATTACTCAGAAAAATGCATTTTGTGAAGTGTGTTTTTTTGAAAAATTGTGTTTGGTATGATGCTAAAACTTTTTCTTAAAGACAATTTTGCTGAATGGAATTGCGTTTGGTTTGAAAAGTAAACAATGATTTAACCATTTTTATGAGGATGAATAAGGTAACAAAAAATTAATTGTTTCTTATTAATTGTATACATCAAAATTGACATACATTATAATTGACAACAATTACATTAAATCTCAAAAATAAAAAATTTAAAATCTTAATAAAATAATATCTACTTAAATACAATCACCTATATAATAATAAAAAAATAAATTAATAAATATATTTTTAAAAATAAAATCACTTGTATAATAATAATAACAAAATCTTCTATTATCTAAAAACAATCTCTTCCACCGATTAAACTTAGCCACATACCCCAACCATAGCAATTTGTCACCCCAAAAAAAATCTGTCACTCTTTGTTTTGTCCTTTTATTTTCTCTTTCTCCTCCATTATTCAATCCAATCCATTTCCCTTTCTTTTTTGCATTTCTCATCAGGGCCATCACCTTACGATTCCACCTACCCCACCCCTGTTTCTCTAGTTCCCTATCTTCGTCTTCTTCTTCTTCCTTTCCCCACCTTCTAATATTTTGGCTCTTTTATTTTAAGAAAACTGATACATAAATTCATTACAAAGACACTACAAAAGCACAACCGGAACAGCCAGCAACACAGAAAAAAAATAAAAAATAAAAAAATAACAATAACACATAGTAGAGAACAAAAGAAATGACAAAGCAATATGCTAGAAGCCAGCAGGAAAAAAAAATTCTCCAAGAGCGACAGGAAGCTCTATTTAATATAGAATAAAACACCAGCCCATAATAATTCTCCATACTCTCTTGGATATGGGGCATTCAAAGAAAATGTGCTCCCTGTTCTCAATTCTATTTTTGCAGATAACACAATTAGCATCAGCAATTACTCCCATTGCAAATGGCCTTTCCTTTGTTAACAACTTGTCCTGAATTGCTAGCCAACCAATAAAAGCGTGAAAAAAGAGGTAGGATCATCCGATCATGGAGGTAAATCACATCTTACTGAGCATGATCACATTGGCCTGTGGCCCAGTGCTAATGAGTCTCACGCTACTTGAACCCAAGCACAACAACGAGGTGGACTAGATACTTAACTCCTAGAACCCCACTAACTAGGCTTCTATGTGAACTAATAATTCAGATAGGAGGAGCATGCATCAATTGTGCTGCACAGAGTAATAGTCTAATTATATTGGGAGGGAGAGTAATGTTTGGATCTGTTTATTTTGTTAAATTTAAATTTTTTTTTGCTGAAAGTATCGTAGATAGATGTAAAAATTGGTTGAATTAGTATAGTAAGATTCATCAATAGTACCAAAAATTACAGTGGGATTCATGAATAGTAGCAAAAATAAATTGAATAGTAAAATAAGTTGGCAAAATTAATCATGTCAAATGTACACTAAATTTCAATTGGACAAGAAGAAAGGCTGCCAGATCCAACGGGCACCGAACAACTTTGCGGCCCAATTCATAAAAAGAGACACTTTCTATGTTAGGCCCTACTAGTTTATCCTTGGGCTAAAAGGCTCAAGCTCAGAATTTGTTCATGTTTAGATCTGCATAGTGGCATGACAATGTACTAACCCAGCCTACATCCGGCCCATCCAACAACTTCCGAATATCCAGTATTCACCATCCATACCAGCAAAAAGAAAAGAAAAATCAAGCAATTATATGTATACGCTACATTGACACATTGCTACTATGTGTGATTGCTACCCACCCATGTGGGGGTTGGCCCACTAAACCCATGGACCTGGGGCATGATTTTACCTTAGCAATTCACAAAAAAATCCACCCACCTTAATGTTCCACTTGGCAATAAGCTTACGTTACCAGACACGTGTTGCTACTATAGATCATTGCAACTAACTTGTTTATCGATACATAATTAGGTGCATATTAAAACTTTTATCTATGTTAAATGCTATTGATTTTTTTTTTTTTTTTTGAGAAAGAACTTGAGTACTTTTATTAATGTAAATGAGTTATATCTGAATGTAACACTGAAACAATATGAGAATGTACATCTTCTATCCATACTTGAAAATTTAGTATGCTTATAGCATGTCTCACCAGATTATGAGCTACACGATTGCTGTTTCTCTTTACATGAGAATACAACACTCTTTGAAAATGACTTGAGTAAATTTTCTCATCCTCCACAAGCAGACCCAACGGGCATAGGCTCTGTTTTTGAGATTTCAAAGCTTGAATCAAATGTAATGCATCACCTTCGAGAATGACATTTTGGAACCCCAGCTCATGTGCAAACGACAGAGCTTTCCAAGCAGCCAACACTTCTGTCACCTTAGCTTTATACGCCTGAAGAATCTTCTCTGAACAAGAAGCTAAGACATCACCATAGCTATCCCTTATTACAACACCAACACCTGACTTATTTGCATCATCAAAAACCGCTCCATCAAAGTTAACTTTCACGAAACTAGCTTGTGGTGCTCTCCACTTGTTTCCTTCATTTCTGTTACTCCTTACATGTGTACTTGATGCTTCTGTGTTGGCTTTGTATTGTGCCAACAATTCAGTTGCCTGTTCAGCAACATGGTGCATCGGACAGGCTTGCAAATTGAGCCTCACCTTGTTCCTTTGATTCCAAACAGTCCATGTCGTGTAAGCCAGCAGCTCCAAAGACTTCCCTTCCTCTATCATCCATGACAGCAGCTCCCTTACACATGTGAACTCAATTTCGCACCTAAACCCTCATTTTTCGTGATCAGCCCACACTACATCCAGCTTTGGACATGACCACAAAGTATGCACCGAGTCCTCCACTGCCAGTTTACACCTCTCACAGATTGGTTCCTCTAAAATTTTTCTATGCATCAAAGCTTGTTTGGTTGGAAGTACATTACGGCAAGCTCTCCAAAGAAAAATTTTTATCTTTGGAGGAGCTTGCATCTGCCATACTTCCTTCCAAACTCGTTTATGACAGATAGGAGGAGTTTGTGAATTTAATTGCAGCTCCTCTTCTTCTTTAAGGAACCTATATCCGGACTTACAAGTGTAATTTCCTAAGGTTGAGTAAGGCCAATACAAAGTGTCCTCTGTTAGATGTCGACTTAGGGGGATTTTCTTGATCAACTTAGCATCCTCTTCCACAAATAATCCATCCACCATCTCTTCATTCCATCTTCTTGTGCTTGGGTCAATAAGTGAATCTATGGTATAATTTTTAAAACTCTCTAATGGGCAAGTAGGCAGAAACGTTGGGTGTTTTCTTGGCAGCCAACGTTGCTGCCAAATGTTTAGTTTTTCTCCTCTTCCTACCCTCCATAATGCCCCCCTTTGAATGATGTCTCATCCTTTAAGGATACTCTTCCAAGCATAAGACCCCATCCTTGAATCGGCAGCCTCCATAAGTGATGAATTTGGGAAGAAACGAGCTTTAAATACCTTGTAGAAGAGTGAGGTTTTATTAAATGCTATTGATGGTTCTTATATTTTGTCAACTCTTTAAAAAAATAAAAATAAAAACCTTATAAGAATATTATTCGGTTAGGATTCGAACTATGCCTGCATTAAAAACTAGTTAGTGTCTTGACATTATGATAAAGACAATTATCATAGAGTGGACGACATACGTTCAAATTTTATTGTGTATATATATAGAATATCATTTGGTAGAACATGCAATTTTTTTTCATTCTTTTTTTTTTTTATTATATTTTTGTTGCTTCTTAACTTAATATGAGATGTAATAAATTTATTTCATGTGTGCATTTTCAAATAAGATATTAAAAAAAACCAATCTTTAGAACATGGTATACTTTTTCGTTAATATTTATATTTAGACTAATAATAAGTTTGTGTAAGAAAATATGGATTAATTTTAAATAGAATATAAGTTGTTTCAAATTGGAACTAAATGTATAGAATGAGATAGAAGAAGTCTTAGATTGATTTAAAATAGTTTTTGGTATGTTGGAAGTATTACACATTCAAATTTTTACATAGAATTGTAATAATTTATTGATTGAGTTTTTTTAAAAGATTCGTGAATCTACATATAAAAATAATTGAAGTCCATTTAAAATAAGAGACACTTGACTTTAAATTTGTGGGTAGTTAAACAAACACTTGGCGCAAAGTTAAAATTCAATTAGAATCTAATTTGAATTATTGATTGAACTTTCTCCCTACTTCCACTTTAACATAATGCATATGACATGATATGATGATTAGATGTTCACATTTTCATTTGATCAAAAATTACCTCTATTTATAAGGGGAAAAATGGTCAATTTATGCCTTTTTGTTGAAAACATTTTGAACAACAAAGAATGACAATTTCAACAGGTAGTACCTGTTTTTTCCATTATAAATTGAAACAAATCATGGCCGTTCCATGTTGTCCAGGCTTGTCTCAAAGAACTTCAACTATCTATAAAGCTATGAACCTCCAATTTTTCCTCCTATGGTTCTTTTCGGACCAATGAACCATCAACTTAAGGTCTTAGCCTAAGCCGTCATTTATAAAAAGGCCTCACCCCATTGTAAAAAGAACAAATTTGTAAAATGGTGTTAGGAATATTACAAATTTTATTATAAGGTAAATTACAACTTACCTACATATGGTTTGGTTGAAATTTAAGTTCTACTTATTTTTAAAAGTTGCACTTTGCTTACCTGAATTCACTCTGTTAGACTTTTGTAACCCACTCTGTACTTTACTGTTAAAAACACAAAAAATGTAACAAAATTAAAAGAAACAAGATAAAAAAAAGTTTGTGAACAAATT